>NW_007732583.1:75948-87413 GCF_000696425.1 Galeopterus variegatus | reverse complement strand
CTTCGACTTGATGATTTCCATTCCTCTGGGTATATTCCCAGCAGTGGGATAGCTGGGTCATATGGCAGATCTATCTGCAATTGTTTGAGGAACCTCCATACCATTTTCCATAGAGGCTGCACCATTTTGCAGTCCCACCAACAATGTATGAGAGTTCCTTTTTCTCCGCAACCTCGCCAGCATTTCCTCAAACCACAGAAAAAATTAATGACTAAGGAGCCTGCTAATTCCACACTTGTATCACACAGAGCTTTGTTCTCTTCTTTTTAATTTGACAAATTAGAATACCTAGGAGAGTTGGTGGCAATTTCATACTGCACTCAGCTTTACTTAGAATGTTCTCCAACTTGAAAATTTCTGTAAGAAAAGAAAAAAAAAAAGAAAATTTCTTAAATATGAGACTTTTATCAAACCCATTTACCCAGTTCTATGACATCTAGTAGTATTTGGTTTATTGAGCTTTTAAAAAACACCCAGAATAGAAATCCTAAATCTATTGTGTCTTCTTAAAATGAAGACATGTCTGGGCATTTCTTCATGACTCACAGGAAGAAAATATACCTATTTATATGAAGGACCTGGAAAAGAACTCATCTCAATAGAAAAATTAGAGGTTCATGTTGAGATTTGAGGAGGATGACACATAACACCTCATTTCCCCTGAGTCCTAAACCAAAAGATAAAGTGGAATAAAAGAGATGGAAGGAAAAATGCCAGTTTTCTTATGGTACCGGAGAGCATGGCTTGGGAGTGGCCATGTGGGCTTCTACCTTGAGTCTCAGAATTAGACAAACTTAAGCACCAGTCACAGGCCACACCCCAGGCTCCCACTGCAGGGACGGAATCTTGGCCATTCAGCTTTGGCATGTGCAAGGCATAGCAGAGCTCGTGCGTGTCCTCTACAGATAAGAGCTGAGCTGGCTCCCAAATTTGCCAGTCAGACGAGGCAATCCCCTTTCTCAAGGAAGAGTAAGTGAGGCGGCGGAGAGTTTCCAAGGGTGGCTTCTCACCTTCGTTCCTTCATGAGGGAAGAGGAAGCTGGGGTCAGTAGTCTTCCCTCCTTCAACCTCCAACTCCAGCCCAGCCTGCTGTATTTCTGAGTGAGCACAGCGCCTGTCATTCTGGTCCAGTTCCTGCGGGAGAGGCTGCATTACGAGTGACAAAAAGCTGAAAAAGAAATGAGAAAAAAGCTGGGTGATGGTGCACACCAGACCTCAGCATCACTGGCTTTCACAGCTTGAGCGGGAACTGGAGGGGACAGTCCACGTCAACATCTACGCGCTGGACTTCGGGTGTCAGCAGCCTTCATGGTAATGTCAGCAGACATCAGTAGCAACGATGACAGCTTGGCAATAATGAAAACAATAATAATGCCAAAGCCAATGTTAATAAAGCGTTTACTGTATTCCAGGAATTCTAAACAATTTAAATGCATTATATCATCTTTTAAAATTTTCTTATGAAAATTTACAGATGGAAAAGTAGAGTCTGAATAAGAATTACCCACAGACCCATCACCTATGTCTAATAATTGTCATATTTTGCTGTACTTTTGTCTGTTTTTTTTTTTTTTTTGGTGGAAGTATCTTAAACTAGATTATAGATACTGTGACATTCACTCCTGAATATTTCAGTATACACCTTTGAAAAATAAGGATATTTACTACATAATCATACCATCGCTATCATCCTTGTAAAATTAATAATTCTCTGATATTATCTAATATTCAGCTACATTCACATTTCCCCAATACTTCCTTAAAATGTCTTTTATGGCTCATTTGCTTAAACAAGAATCAAATTAAGTGCTGCATTTGATTACGTCTCTTAAATATCTTTTTTTTTTTTCCTTTTTGTCTTTTTTTTTACTGACCGGTAACGGGATCGCAACCCTCGGTGTTGCGCCCGTACTGGGGACCGGCAGCGGGATCGCAACCCTCGGTGTTGCGCCCGCACCGCGCTCAGCCAGTGAGCGGGAACTGGTCTCCACATGGGATCTGAACCCTCAGCGGTAGCGCCGCCGTGCTCCGAGTGCGCCACCGGGCCGGCCCTCTTAAATATCTTTTAATATAGAAAAGTCCTCCTTCCTTTTTTTTTTTTTTTAACTATAACATTGCCTTTTTTTTTTTTAGATCATAGCATTGGCTTTTGTAGGGACCAGAATCATTATGTTTTATAAAGTCTCTCCTGCATATTCGTCTCATTGTTTCCATGTGGTCTCATTTAAACTATCCCTCTATCGACAAACGCTTCTGCTGTCTTGTGCTTCTTGGTTCATAGTGTGCTGTTAATATGGAAAAAGTCTTAGAAATAAGGAAACAAAACTTTCTAATTAGGCATGTTAGGGACAAATGTGAAAATATACACCCTATATGTAAATATAAATGTTCATACATAATTATAGGTATCGACATACACATATTCTAGAGAGAGAGTGCTTAAGTTCCTAGAAGAGTTCCCTTAGAATTTGGATCATTTCAGCAACTCCTTTGAAATCTTCTTCTTGTATTTCTAGTGATCTCTCTATGTGCATTTGTTCTGTCTGTCCTGGTTAGACTGTATGCTGCTTGCAGGCAGCACTGCTGTTCCATACAACATTTCACCCAATGCAGTTGGAAGGGCATAAGGACCCCAGAATGAACTATTCTGAGGATGCCAGGGTCTGGTCAGCATTTCATGGTTTCAGCTTGATAAACAACTTCCACATCAGATAAGCCTGCAGAGTTCTTTTATGTTCTATATTTTGGTCACCCGTTACTATTCCACACCTGCAAGCATTTTCTGTTAAAGAAGCTGACTGAGCAAATCCAGGGAGATATTTTTCATTTCCTTTGATGGAGCATAATGCTTTCGTATATAAACACAATAACACAGTCATTACATATGCACTTACATTATTGTAGCGCTGTGTGCTCAGCACCAGTCCCAGCCAGGCAGGGAGCCCAATGGTTCTCTATTCCATTCGGATCTAAATTATGCTCATAATAAAAGAGTTTTCAATCAAGGTAAATACAATTTCATCCCAGCACAACATCTATATGCCTTCTCCCCCCCCCACCTTTTTTTTAAAAAAAATTTCTTTCCTTTTATTCTAGGTCATTCACCCTGATACACATGAGATTGTCCTCTGATGGAGATAACAGCCTTGCTCCTCAATGAACTATAACAACGATGCTCAGTGCATCTCCTGTAATATAGCTCTGTGATTTGCAAAATGGGAATAAATCAAAGCAGGGAAGAGATGCCACGTTAAGCCAGAAGCTAAATGTTACATCATGTAGTGCGAGGCTGGGGGAAGAGAGAGTCTGCTTTTTCCTGGCAGCACAATATCTCTGTGCTCGTTACCTCTGCCACAGCCCCATTAAAACAATCATCCTGAATCTGCTGGAACTTGTCACCTCTTTCCGTCCTGCCATGGCAGCTGGTATTGGAGGCTGCAGACATTGCTCATTTCCTCCAAGGTTCTTAACACACACACGGAAAAGAAAATGAAGCTTAATTTATTAAAAAAAAAAAAAGTGTCAGCTTACCCTCAGGCTCAGCGCAGGCACCAGGGAAGAAAGAAAAGATAAATGCCTCTAGGTGAACTGGCACCGACTCTAATTCTCCACTCACTCTGCTGCTCTGCTGTACATATCACATTAATCATGCCGGATGGGTAGACATTTCAAAAACTTAAGCAATTTTAAAACAAAGATGCACCATTTTAAAAAATACAGTAACATAACTTTATCTTGCGCTTCTTTCTTTGTACCGGCAGTGAGTCTGAAAAATATGCTGCAGATGATAGTACAAATAATGAATGCCCAGGTGGGGGCAGGAAGGCAAGGCAGCAGGACACAGACCAGCCAAGGCAGCAGAGGAGGTGCCACTGCCCGCTCCTTTCTCCCCCTGTGACCTTTGCCAGATCACAGGGGCAGGGCCGGGTCTTCCTGTTCCCTGGAAGTCTTGGCCTGGCCCTTGTTCCTGGATGAATCCAGACAACAGGTACGTCAACAGCTCCATCACTTCATCCTGTGGAATTTCATGTCACTTTCCCAGGCCCCAGAGCCCTGTGATGTGCCTGCCCTGCGCTCTGCTTCTAAGCACTGAGCCATCGTCATGAGAGTCCAGGGACCTCTGCTGCTGACACCCAGCCCTGAGGCCAGTGTCTTGATTCCTGTGTTTAACCTTCCTGAGGATGACACTTGCCATCCTCAATCCAATGTACTTCCCACTTTGGGTTTCCCCCACCCTGGTCTACCTGGCTTACTGGGAAGTGCCTGTCACCTCTAGGAAGGCATAATGCCTACCGTAGCCTGAGCCGCAGCTCTTCCTGGGCATTTGTCTGCGTGCCCAGCTGCTTTTGCACCCTCGACTGGGTCTGCCTCCCAGCCCCAGTCTGCTGCAGTTTGGGAAGTTCGTGTCAGNGATTTCCATTCCTCTGGGTATATTCCCAGCAGTGGGATAGCTGGGTCATATGGCAGATCTATCTGCAATTGTTTGAGGAACCTCCATACCATTTTCCATAGAGGCTGCACCATTTTGCAGTCCCACCAACAATGTATGAGAGTTCCTTTTTCTCCGCAACCTCGCCAGCATTTCCTCAAACCATAGAAAAAATTAATGACTAAGGAGCCTGCTAATTCCACACTTTTATCACACAGAGCTTTGTTCTCTTCTTTTTAATTTGACAAATTAGAATACCTAGGAGAGTTGGTGGCAATTTCATACTGCACTCAGCTTTACTTAGAATGTTCTCCAACTTGAAAATTTCTTTAAGAAAAGAAAAAAAAAAAAAAGAAAATTTCTTAAATATGAGACTTTTATCAAACCCATTTACCCAGTTCTATGACATCTAGTAGTATTTGGTTTATTGAGCTTTTAAAAAACACCCAGAATAGAAATCCTAAATCTATTGTGTCTTCTTAAAATGAAGACATGTCTGGGCATTTCTTCATGACTCACAGGAAGAAAATATACCTATTTATATGAAGGACCTGGAAAAGAACTCATCTCAATAGAAAAATTAGAGGTTCATGTTGAGATTTGAGGAGGATGACACATAACACCTCATTTCCCCTGAGTCCTAAACCAAAAGATAAAGTGGAATAAAAGAGATGGAAGGAAAAATGCCAGTT
Source organism: Galeopterus variegatus (assembly GCF_000696425.1). Classification (NCBI taxonomy): domain Eukaryota; kingdom Metazoa; phylum Chordata; class Mammalia; order Dermoptera; family Cynocephalidae; genus Galeopterus; species Galeopterus variegatus. Next base: position 82,293 of record NW_007732583.1, on the reverse strand, counting down.
TTCTTATGGTACCGGAGAGCATGGCTTGGGAGTGGCCATGTGGGCTTCTACCTTGAGTCTCAGAATTAGACAAACTTAAGCACCAGTCACAGGCCACACCCCAGGCTCCCACTGCAGGGACGGAATCTTGGCCATTCAGCTTTGGCATGTGCAAGGCATAGCAGAGCTCGTGCGTGTCCTCTACAGATAAGAGCTGAGCTGGCTCCCAAATTTGCCAGTCAGACGAGGCAATCCCCTTTCTCAAGGAAGAGTAAGTGAGGCGGCGGAGAGTTTCCAAGGGTGGCTTCTCACCTTCGTTCCTTCATGAGGGAAGAGGAAGCTGGGGTCAGTAGTCTTCCCTCCTTCAACCTCCAACTCCAGCCCAGCCTGCTGTATTTCTGAGTGAGCACAGCGCCTGTCATTCTGGTCCAGTTCCTGCGGGAGAGGCTGCATTACGAGTGACAAAAAGCTGAAAAAGAAATGAGAAAAAAGCTGGGTGATGGTGCACACCAGACCTCAGCATCACTGGCTTTCACAGCTTGAGCGGGAACTGGAGGGGACAGTCCACGTCAACATCTACGCGCTGGACTTCGGGTGTCAGCAGCCTTCATGGTAATGTCAGCAGACATCAGTAGCAACGATGACAGCTTGGCAATAATGAAAACAATAATAATGCCAAAGCCAATGTTAATAAAGCGTTTACTGTATTCCAGGAATTCTAAACAATTTAAATGCATTATATCATCTTTTAAAATTTTCTTATGAAAATTTACAGATGGAAAAGTAGAGTCTGAATAAGAATTACCCACAGACCCATCACCTATGTCTAATAATTGTCATATTTTGCTGTACTTTTGTCTGTTTTTTTTTTTTTTTTGGTGGAAGTATCTTAAACTAGATTATAGATACTGTGACATTCACTCCTGAATATTTCAGTATACACCTTTGAAAAATAAGGATATTTACTACATAATCATACCATCGCTATCATCCTTGTAAAATTAATAATTCTCTGATATTATCTAATATTCAGCTACATTCACATTTCCCCAATACTTCCTTAAAATGTCTTTTATGGCTCATTTGCTTAAACAAGAATCAAATTAAGTGCTGCATTTGATTACGTCTCTTAAATATCTTTTTTTTTTTTCCTTTTTGTCTTTTTTTTTACTGACCGGTAACGGGATCGCAACCCTCGGTGTTGCGCCCGTACTGGGGACCGGCAGCGGGATCGCAACCCTCGGTGTTGCGCCCGCACCGCGCTCAGCCAGTGAGCGGGAACTGGTCTCCACATGGGATCTGAACCCTCAGCGGTAGCGCCGCCGTGCTCCGAGTGCGCCACCGGGCCGGCCCTCTTAAATATCTTTTAATATAGAAAAGTCCTCCTTCCTTTTTTTTTTTTTTTAACTATAACATTGCCTTTTTTTTTTTTAGATCATAGCATTGGCTTTTGTAGGGACCAGAATCATTATGTTTTATAAAGTCTCTCCTGCATATTCGTCTCATTGTTTCCATGTGGTCTCATTTAAACTATCCCTCTATCCCCTGCATTTAAAGGCCTGATCAGATTCAGGCATGGATACTTCGTAGGTATTACTGGGTATTTCATGTGGCATTGCATTGGGAGTTACCTAATTTCTGGTTGTCTCACCATTAGTGACACTAAAATTTATCACCGGGTTAAGATGGTGACATTGTTAAATTATATCATCCAAGCCTCAGCACTGTAGCTATCATGTACATTTGCCTGGGATTGGAGCTGCAGCATCTGACCCAGTATTTTACGTGCTGAAGCCCTTCTTTGTCCTGATGCCTGTTAGCAGTGTCTGTAACCCATGTCAGCGGCGTGGCTGATGTGTGAGTGCTGCACGTCACCACAGTGAGCCGGTACAGGAAAAGAGGAAAACGACAGAGAACTATTCTGGGAACTATTCCCAGAATTACCTGATAGGAATTTATGAGAGCAGAGTCAGAGAAATATTTTCTGTAAACTGGTATCATTAATTTAAATTTTCCTTTGTTTACATTCTCACACAGGCTATTTCAGCCTGCAAAAAACATGGTTACACAAAACCAAGTGATGTGGATGTGGGAGTGAATAGGGGCTGCTAATGAAAGGCTTGAAAAGTGTAAGGAGGGGTCAGAAAAATGATACATCAAAGTACTTGCTGTGCCGATTCTTTTTTCTCTTCATCCTATACTACCTTGGGCCACCTGGTCTTGTTTTTACATGCTCAACACTGTTTCTCTGTATGATTGCAAGCCCTGTGAGGGCAGGCTTGCTCTTCTGCCTTTTAGAAAGAATATTTATGTGGAAAGAAGCTGGTCTTGGAGTCAGACCTAATTAGTCTTGAATATGGGTAACTGCATATATTTGTTGTGGGACCGTGTGCACATGAGTCAATCCTTGAGTATAAGTTTCCTCGTCAGTGCACGGGGTAATGGTACAAAAGCCTGGCAGACTTGCCGTAAGGATTCATTCATTCAACAAATATTTCCCAAGCATGTTCTATTTGCCAAGCCCCCTCTAGGCAGGTGAAATACAATGTTGATTGTAAGACAAGGTCTTCGCTCTTGTGAAACTTTCATGAATCAAATGAGATAATAGGTAAAGCATTCAGCATAGTTCTAGCTCAGAATGAAAACTCAGAGATAATTATTTTCTTTGGTGATCTCCTTTGTACCATATTCAGTGTCCACCACCAGTCTGCATGGTGTGGTGGGTGGTCAGTAACTTGAACTGATACTGAAGAAACGTCTACAGGCTCATACGTCTATTGCTCTGGGTGGGATGCGAAGACAAACGCTTCTTTTTTTTTTTTTCCTTTTTGTCTCTTTTTTTGTGACCGGCAACGGATCGCAACCCTCAGTGGCACACCCATACCGGACCGGGACCGGCAATGGGATCCCACCCCTCGGTGTTGCCCCCGCACCTCGCTCAGCCAGTGAGCGGCCGGGGGGGGGGTGGGATCCGAACCCTCGGCGGGAGCGCTGCTGCGCTTCCCAAGCGGCGCACCGTAGCAGGGCGCCACCGGGCCGGCCCAAGACAAACGCTTCTTTTTTTTTTTTTTTCCTTTTTGTCTCTTTTTTTGTGACCGGCAACGGATCGCAACCCTCAGTGGCACACCCATACCGGACCGGGACCGGCAATGGGATCCCACCCCTCGGTGTTGCCCCCGCACCTCGCTCAGCCAGTGAGCGGCCGGGGGGGGGGTGGGATCCGAACCCTCGGCGGGAGCGCTGCTGCGCTTCCCAAGCGGCGCACTGTAGCAGTGCGCCACCGGGCCGGCCCAAGACAAACGCTTCTGCTGTCTTGTGCTTCTTGGTTCATAGTGTGCTGTTAATATGGAAAAAGTCTTAGAAATAAGGAAACAAAACTTTCTAATTAGGCATGTTAGGGACAAATGTGAAAATATACACCCTATATGTAAATATAAATGTTCATACATAATTATAGGTATCGACATACACATATTCTAGAGAGAGAGTGCTTAAGTTCCTAGAAGAGTTCCCTTAGAATTTGGATCATTTCAGCAACTCCTTTGAAATCTTCTTCTTGTATTTCTAGTGATCTCTCTATGTGCATTTGTTCTGTCTGTCCTGGTTAGACTGTATGCTGCTTGCAGGCAGCACTGCTGTTCCATACAACATTTCACCCAATGCAGTTGGAAGGGCATAAGGACCCCAGAATGAACTATTCTGAGGATGCCAGGGTCTGGTCAGCATTTCATGGTTTCAGCTTGATAAACAACTTCCACATCAGATAAGCCTGCAGAGTTCTTTTATGTTCTATATTTTGGTCACCCGTTACTATTCCACACCTGCAAGCATTTTCTGTTAAAGAAGCTGACTGAGCAAATCCAGGGAGATATTTTTCATTTCCTTTGATGGAGCATAATGCTTTCGTATATAAACACAATAACACAGTCATTACATATGCACTTACATTATTGTAGCGCTGTGTGCTCAGCACCAGTCCCAGCCAGGCAGGGAGCCCAATGGTTCTCTATTCCATTCGGATCTAAATTATGCTCATAATAAAAGAGTTTTCAATCAAGGTAAATACAATTTCATCCCAGCACAACATCTATATGCCTTCTCCCCCCCCCACCTTTTTTTTAAAAAAAATTTCTTTCCTTTTATTCTAGGTCATTCACCCTGATACACATGAGATTGTCCTCTGATGGAGATAACAGCCTTGCTCCTCAATGAACTATAACAACGATGCTCAGTGCATCTCCTGTAATATAGCTCTGTGATTTGCAAAATGGGAATAAATCAAAGCAGGGAAGAGATGCCACGTTAAGCCAGAAGCTAAATGTTACATCATGTAGTGCGAGGCTGGGGGAAGAGAGAGTCTGCTTTTTCCTGGCAGCACAATATCTCTGTGCTCGTTACCTCTGCCACAGCCCCATTAAAACAATCATCCTGAATCTGCTGGAACTTGTCACCTCTTTCCGTCCTGCCATGGCAGCTGGTATTGGAGGCTGCAGACATTGCTCATTTCCTCCAAGGTTCTTAACACACACACGGAAAAGAAAATGAAGCTTAATTTATTAAAAAAAAAAAAAGTGTCAGCTTACCCTCAGGCTCAGCGCAGGCACCAGGGAAGAAAGAAAAGATAAATGCCTCTAGGTGAACTGGCACCGACTCTAATTCTCCACTCACTCTGCTGCTCTGCTGTACATATCACATTAATCATGCCGGATGGGTAGACATTTCAAAAACTTAAGCAATTTTAAAACAAAGATGCACCATTTTAAAAAATACAGTAACATAACTTTATCTTGCGCTTCTTTCTTTGTACCGGCAGTGAGTCTGAAAAATATGCTGCAGATGATAGTACAAATAATGAATGCCCAGGTGGGGGCAGGAAGGCAAGGCAGCAGGACACAGACCAGCCAAGGCAGCAGAGGAGGTGCCACTGCCCGCTCCTTTCTCCCCCTGTGACCTTTGCCAGATCACAGGGGCAGGGCCGGGTCTTCCTGTTCCCTGGAAGTCTTGGCCTGGCCCTTGTTCCTGGATGAATCCAGACAACAGGTACGTCAACAGCTCCATCACTTCATCCTGTGGAATTTCATGTCACTTTCCCAGGCCCCAGAGCCCTGTGATGTGCCTGCCCTGCGCTCTGCTTCTAAGCACTGAGCCATCGTCATGAGAGTCCAGGGACCTCTGCTGCTGACACCCAGCCCTGAGGCCAGTGTCTTGATTCCTGTGTTTAACCTTCCTGAGGATGACACTTGCCATCCTCAATCCAATGTACTTCCCACTTTGGGTTTCCCCCACCCTGGTCTACCTGNACTTGCCATCCTCAATCCAATGTACTTCCCACTTTGGGTTTCCCCCACCCTGGTCTACCTGCCTTACTGGGAAGTGCCTGTCACCTCTAGGAAGGCATAATGCCTACCGTAGCCTGAGCTGCAGCTCTTCCTGGGCATTTGTCTGCGTGCCCAGCTGCTTTTGCACCCTCGACTGGGCCTGCCTCCCAGCCCCAGTCTGCTGCAGTTTGGGAGGTTCGTGTCAGACTCCTTCTCATGTTTTCTTCCCTTACATTTTTTTAAAACTATAGTCTGACCTTCACTTCAAAGACAGAAGGAAATAAATAAGTAGAAGTGAGGTGGAGTTCCTAGGAACTTACTACAGCGTGACTGTGGCCAAAAATATCTAGCACTAGAAAAGGACATCTTAATGGGCTAGAATATCTTGTGTATAGTCCTTAAGAGAGTCTGGGTCTCTCTTTTGCTACAGGCTTCTGGGAAGTTTATAGACATTTATTGTTGAGAGACAAGCCAGGCTTCCTTGTTGTAGATACAGTGACAAATTAGACATGCTCTTCTTGATTCTAGAAAATCAAGTGTCCAAAATTTCACCTTTAATTTGTAGAATATTTGTACAGAACCTCAGCAAGGATGAACTTGAGAAACACCATCCACCGAGAAAAACCCATTTGTCTCAATGATAATTTGGGGAATCTCCCCTTGCCTAACAGAGCAAACATCTACCAAGAATGTCTTAACATTCATTATGAAGTCTATCAGGAGTATACAAAATTACAGCTTATGCAATACAAATTAAAAAGCCAGTTTAAGAAATAAATATTACTAAGACTATTGAGGCCCTTTTTTTTATTCGATCTGTTGTCATTCTCTGTTCTCTCTCATTGGAAATAACTGGTGTTCTGAATTTGGGGCTTGTATTTTAATTTCTGGCAGTTTTGTATACTTATAATGTGCATGTGATCATGTGTGTGTGTATGTGTTTGTATAAATAATATTTTTTTTTGCTTTACCATCTTACTTAGTGGTTCCCTCTATATGCATTTCTTTGCAACGTTTTTTTCTCAACATGACTATAAAGCTTATCCAT
>NW_007732583.1:72934-75354 GCF_000696425.1 Galeopterus variegatus | reverse complement strand
AATTGAATAATAAATAAAATCAAAGAAATAGATGTGACAGGCCCTATGTGGCCAACAAAGACTAGGATATTTATTATCTGCCCCTTTACAGAGAAAGTTTGACCACTCCTTCTCTTTACTTTTGTCTGGGCTATTCTTATTGCTTTGTTCTTCAATACTGAATATTTTCAATAGTGAATATTCAAGACTGTCAAGTTTCATGAAAAACCTTTTGAGAGTTTTGGTTGAAATTATTTTGAATTTATAGATTTTTTCGAAGAGAATTGATGTATTTATGATATTGCACCTTTTGAGCTGTATCTATTACAGTTATTTATTTATTATTATTCTAAGAATTATTATTCTAAGTTATCTATTGCTGCTATAACAAGTTATCAAAAATTTAGCAGCTTTAGCCACACAAATTTATTATCTTAGGTTTGTTTCAGGTCAGACTCCAATATGAATTTCAATGGACTAAAAATCAAGGTGTTTGTAGGGCTGTGTTCCGTTTTGGAGCCTTTAGTGGAGGATCCACTTCCGTGCCTTTTCCAGCTTCTAGAGGCTGCCAGCTTTCCTTGGCTTGTGGCTCCTTCTATCTTTAAAGCCATCAATCGTATAGCTCCAACCTCCACCTCTGCCATCATATCTCCTTCTCCGAGTCTGACCAACTCTTTCACTTGTAAAGATCCTTGTGATAACATTGGGCCCAACAAGATAATCTAGGATAATCTTTTCATTTCAAAGGAACCATCTCAAAGACACCATAATCTCCTCTGGAACCTTAATTCCACTTTGCTGTATAACCTCATATGATAGGTCTCAGGGATTAGGATGTAGATATCTTTGGGGGGGGTATTTTTCTACCTACCAAAAACCCATCAAGGGAGTTTTTTCTTTTAGTTTGCATATTTTTAAGTTCTAAAACTTGCATTTGATTCTTTTATATGTTCTATTTCTTTGCTGAGACTGTCTTTTTTCATTTGTTTCACAAATGATTTTAATTGCCTGTTGGAATGTGTTTATGATAGCTGCTTTGAAATTCTTGTTAGAAGATTCCAACATTTGTGTCATCTTGGTGTTGGCATCTGTTGATTCTCTCATTTGAGTTGAGTTTTCCTGGTTCTTTGTAAGACAAAGATTTTGGATTGTATCCTGTACATTTTGAGTATAATGTTATGACACACTGGCTCTTATTTAGATCTTCTATTTCAGCTGGAAGTTAGTAGGTTTAGGTTCAGTACATATATCCTGGCCAACTTTTGTGGTTTGTGGTTCAGATACTAACTTAGTTTTCAAAGACTTTGCAATGCTATTTTGGTATGCCCCACTTGTATGTAACCCAGAGGCCAATCTGAAGACGGGGTAGTGAGTATTCCTCATCCAAATTTCTCAAATCATTGGCTGTGTTGATTCTGGTTGGTCTCACACACTGGCCTCTTGGGGAACCATTCAGGACTTCATACACGGATTTAAGAACCCTTTTCTTCAATTCCCTTCTCTGTATAATCCCCACTCAATCACATACTCAATCACATACTCTCTAGCCTCTGCTAGATATTTACTAAGTTCAGGGCAGGAATGATTGACAGGCTTCCACACCACAGTTTAGGGGGTTTGGGGGGAGGGAGGTAAAAAAGTAATACCTCTGTTCATGTTAGCACGGGGAGGATATAGTTGACTAACAGAATTTCATCATTTTCTTTGTAAAGGTTTCATATACTTTGTTAGGATTATTTGTTTGCACCTATATTGTTTGATGCTGTTCTTACATAACTACACTTCCAAACATTTTAAAAAAAGTAAATTTGAATGTTGAGGTAAATTGACTGGGGATTTGGAGAGTGTGGCACAAGATTATTATATAAATATGTAATGATGATGTTCCTTTCCCTAGTTAGGGGATTACTTAATTGAATCACTAAGTTGGTACTGCATTATTATTGAGTGCATGTTATTAAGATTAATCAAGAATTTTATAATAATTTGAAAGTGTTTGGAAGTGATAAAGAATTCTTGAAGCAGCTTTTCTTCTGCTAAGTCTGATGAGAGGAACTGGGAGAAAGTAAGTTAGAAGGCTGCAGATATTCTTCTGAAAATTAATAGGAAGAATACTTTAAGGATCGAAGAAAAGGAAAAATAAAAAAGGAAAGAGAAAAAAATCCAACATAATAATATCTAGTTGATGTCTAAGAAGACACTTTAGATGATTTGGTAATGAGGTGACCTATGTAGGTAAAAACTTGCTCAACCAGGATGCCATCCACCTCTTAGAGAAGTGAGAGACTAGTGAGCCATGTGATCCAGGCTTTATTCATGCTGGTAATGTGGATGAACTCTGCCTGTAACTATGCAAAGTTTGCCTGAAATTGAATTAGATATAAGCAATGGCATTATCTTAGAAATTTCTAAGGCCGCAGAAGCACAATGTGTGCTTTTAT
>NW_007732583.1:71079-72426 GCF_000696425.1 Galeopterus variegatus | reverse complement strand
ATAAGCAATGGCATTATCTTAGAAATTTCTAAGGCCGCAGAAGCACAATGTGTGCTTTTATGAAATATTTATAGGAAAAGATAAACAAGTAAGATGATAAAACAGTGGTTTGGGATAGGGTTTGGAGCAAGTGATGAAGGACAGAGAGGAATTAAAGATGACTCAGAGGTTTTTAGTGTTTTATTTACACATTTTGGTAGATGATGGTGCTATTAACTGAAATAGGAAAAATTGGAGGAAAAGCATGATTGTGAGGAGAAAAATAAAGAATTTGGTTTTTGATATGTTAAATTTGACATGCTTACTGTACTTCTAATCATGAAGCAGGCAGTGGGATATATCAGACTATATTATAGGGGAGTAGGCTACACTAGAGTTTTTATTTTGGGTCTCATCAGCAAGCAGATAGTGTTTGAAGCCACAGGATTATATGATAGTATTTAAAGGGAAGATAATAGACAGAAAAAGAGAAGAGGGACTATGACCAAGTCCTAAGACACACCAACATTTTGAAACCAAACAGAGGTGTCTGAGAAGAAAACAAAAGGATTGTTATATCACAGAAGTCAAAAGAAGGAAGTGTTTCAAGAAGGAAGAATTGGTCAACTATTTCGGTTGCTGCCAACAATAAAAAGGAGTTGAATTCCACTCCTGGAGGTTATGGTAGACCTTGAAAATAGTTATAGCTGTGGAGAGAATCCAATTTGAGTATGCTAAAGATATAATGTGGATATTCAACTATGAAAAGTTGACTGATATTGCTATAAATACACACTCATATTCACCAATTGACAAGATAAAGGACAACGTAATCTAATAAATTTTAAAAAGTTGTGCTCAAGAGAAGGAGCAGAGGATTCTGGAGCAGAGTGGGAAGCACTCTGAGTATGGCCTGGCTTCTACCTCAGCCTACTCCTTTGAAGCCCCACTGGTGAATCCAAAAAGTCCTGAGAAATTTTGCTAAACCTCTTGCTCCTGGGAAATGAGGAGAAAAGATATTCTTATCTTTTTCTTCTTTTGGGGAGAGGTATGAATGAATAAGAAAAGAAATCAAGACTCTCTGTTGGAAGGGAAGAATCAACCTTTCCACTTAACTGGGGGATGGGTTCAAGGCCTGGGAGTATCTCATCATGGAAATGCATTATATACTCCCTTCCTCTCTCAACTGGTTGGAGCGAACCAAGAAACAGGTCAGTTAGTATAGTCCAGAAGATAGAATGAACTCTGAGAAATCTAACATAGTCTAAATGCCACCCAAGCTGAGATTTTCTTGCATGATACTCCACCCAGCTGCTACTCTTTCAGACTACAAAAAAGTGGAGAAAACATGAAATATCCATCCTAAAA
>NW_007732583.1:69006-70248 GCF_000696425.1 Galeopterus variegatus | reverse complement strand
TACAACTTGGATGAATATTGAAAACATTATGCTAGGTGAAGCCCGTCATAAAATACCACATATTGTATGATCCCATTTATATAAAATGGGGAAGGCAGGAGCATGCCTGGGGTCCTAGGCATGAGCCTCAGGCAGTCCCCATCACCTGGCAGAAGGTAGGAACATACCTGGATCCTAGGTGGAAACTCTGGGTAGCCCCCACCACACAGCAGAAGGCAAAAGCATGATGAAAACACTACTTCCATGCAGGTGGTCCATCACAGCCACAGCCACAACCACTGCTGTTGCAAAAGCAGCTAGCCACCAAAGTGGCAGCCAAAGCACCATGCAGATGGCTCACTGCCCACTCAATGATATTGACACAAGGAGAATCACCAGTAGAGAATGGAAAAAGAATATGAAGTCTCTATCCCCAGTGTCCACTCCAGAGAAATAGAAGAAGCAACTGCCTTACCAGATGACCAAACATCAATGTAGAGATACTAGTAATATGAAAAACCAAGAAAATGTGACACAACCAAAAGAATACAGTAATTCTCAAGTTCCACACCCCACAGAGCAGGAAACTCTTTCAATGACTGAAAAGGAATTCCAAGCAACAATCTTAAGGAAACTAAATAAGATACAAGAAGACTAAGTTAGACAACATAATGAAATGACAAAAAATATTCAGGATATGAAGGAAGAAATTTACAAAGAGATTAGTAACATAAGAAAGTGCAGCAGAACTCTTGGAAGAGAAGGATTCACTCAACAAAATAAAAAATACTACTGACAGCTTAAGTAGCAGGTTATAGCCAGCAGAAGAAAGAATTTCTGGTCTTGAAGACAGCCTTTTTGAAATAATCCAGGCAGTCAAAAAAAAAAAAAAAAAAGTGAAAAAAGAATGTAAAAAAAATGAAGAAAATCTNCCAGCTGCTACTCTTTCAGACTACAAAAAAGTGGAGAAAACATGAAATATCCATCCTAAAATCATGCTTTAGAAGAGAAAACACAGTCCATACAAAAATTTGTACATGAATGTTCATGGCAGCATTATTCATAATGGCCCCAAAGTGGAAACAATTCATTGTCCACTGATGAGTAGAAAATAAACTGATGAATGGGTAAATAAAATGTGGCTTATCCATATGACAAAATATTATTTGACAAAAACAAAAAAATGAAGTACTTACACTTGCTACAACTTGGATGAATATTGAAAACATTATGCTAGGTGAAGCCCGTCATAAAATACCACAT
>NW_007732583.1:59482-67912 GCF_000696425.1 Galeopterus variegatus | reverse complement strand
AGACTAAGTTAGACAACATAATGAAATGACAAAAAATATTCAGGATATGAAGGAAGAAATTGACAAAGAGATTAGTAACATAAGAAAGTGCAGCAGAACTCTTGGAAGAGAAGGATTCACTCAACAAAATAAAAAATACAACTGACAGCTTAAGTAGCAGGTTATAGCCAGCAGAAGAAAGAATTTCTGGTCTTGAAGACAGCCTTTTTGAAATAACCCAGGCAGACAAAAAAAAAAAAAAAAGTGAAAAAAGAATGTAAAAAAAATGAAGAAAATCTGGGAGAGCTAGCAGAAAACGTTAAGTGCACAAACATACAAATCATGGGTGTTGCAGAAGCAGAGGAGAAAGGGAAAGGCACTGAAAACCTATTCAATGAAATAATAATGGAAAACTTCCCAGGTATAGGGAGAGATATGGTTCTTCAGATCCAGGAGGCTCAAAGATCCTCAAACACATTTGATCCAAAAAGATCATTCCAAAACACATTATAGTCAAACTAGTAAAGCTCAAAGACAAAGAGAGAATTCTAAAAGCATCAAGAGAAATGCATCAAGTCATCTAGAAGGGAGCTCCCATCAGACTAACAACAGAATTCTCAACAGAAACTATAGGCCAGAAGAAAATGGGATGACATATTCAAAATACTAAAAGAAAAAACCTGCCAGCCAAGAATACTTTACCCAGCAAGGTTATGCTTCAAAAACAAGGGAGAAATAACATACTTCCCAGGCAAACAAAAACTGGGGGCCTTTGCTACCACATGACAAGCCTGTAAGAAATCCTCAAGGGAGTCCTATATCTGGAATCCAAAAAACAATAATCACTACTGTGAATACACAAGAAAGAGCAAAGCCCATAGGTAGAATAAAAATGCAAGGAAGAAAGAGAAACTAAATCTTGCCACCTCAAAAACTAATAAACATCAAAGACAAACAATAAAAGGGGAAGAAAGGAACAAAAGATAATTAAAACATCCAAATGAAATTGATAAAATAACAAGACTAAGACAGCACTTTTCAGTAACAACTCTAAATGTAAATGGATTAAACTCACCACTCAAAAGATACAGACTGACTAGAGTAAAAAGCTAGATCCAACTATATTCTGTCTTCAAGAGACTCACCTCACCTGTAAAGACACACACAGACTAATAGTGAAGAGATGGAAAAAGATACACCACATAAATGGAAACCAAAAACGAGCAGGAGTAGCTATTCTTATGTTGGATAAAAGAGACTTTAAACCAAACCATAAAGAAAGAAAGAAGGCCACTGTATAATGATAAAGGGACCTAACCAACAAGAAAACATAACAATCATAAATATATGCACCCAACACTGGAGCACCCAGATATATNAAAGAAGAGCCCAGAACCAGATGGCTTTACTGCTGAATTCTATCAAGCATTTAAAGAGGAATTAATACCAATTCTCTTCAGACTGTTCCCCCAAATTGAAATAGAGGCCATTCTCCCAAACTCATTATATGAGGCCAGCTTCACCTTGATACCCAAGCCAGAGAAAGATACAACAACAACAACAAAAAACAAAACTACAGGTCAATATATCTAATGAACATAGAAGCAAAAATCCTCAACAAAATATTAGCAGTCAGAATACAATAACACGTCAAAAAAATGATACACCATGATCAAGTGGGATTCATCCCAGGGAGGCAGGGATCATTCAATGTATGCAACTCAATAAATGTGATATTCCACATCAACAAAATCAAGGATGAAACTCTATGATTATCTCAATAGATGCAGAAAAAGCATTTGATAAAATTCAACATCCCTTCATGATAAAGACTCTCAGTAAATTAGGTACAGAAGGAAAGTATCTCAACAGAATAGAAGCCATGTATGACAAACCCACCACCAATATCATCCTGAGCAGGGTAATAAGAACAGGAACAAAATTAGAATGTCCATTCTCACCACTCCTATTTAACATAGTATTAGGAGTTCTAGCCAGAGATATCGAGCAAGAGAAAGAAATACAGGGCACACAGATGGGAAAAGATGAAGTCAAACTGTCCTTGCAGATGACATGATCCTATATGTAGAAAAACCTAAAGACTCTACATAAAAACTTTTCGAGCTGATAAATGATTTCAGGAGAGTTGCAGAACATGAAATTAACATGCAAAAACTAGTAGCATTTTTATACTCCAATAATGAATTAGCAGAAAAATAAATCAAAAAAGCAACCCCATTTATAATAGTCACAAACAAATTAACATACCCAAGAATCAGTTTAACCAAGGAGGTGAAAGATCTCTACAGCAAGAACTATAGAACACTTCTGAAAGCAATTAAAGATGACACAAAAAGATGGAAAGACATTCCATGCTCCTGGATTGGAAGAATTAACATTGTGAAAATGTGCATACTACCCCAAGTGATCTACATATTCAATGCAAACTCCATCAAAATATCAATGACATTCTTCAAAGAAGTAGAAAAAAACAATCCTAACATTCACATGGAGTAACAAAAGACCCCACATAACCAAAGCAATACTGAGCAAAAAATAAATAAATAAAATAAAATAAAGATGGAGGCATTACACTACCTGACTTCAAATTTTACTACAAAGCTATAGTATACAAAACAGCATGGTACTGGCATAAAACATACACTTGGACCAATGGATCAGAATAGAGAACACAGAAATCAACCCACATACTTACAGTCAGCTGAGCTTTGACAAAGGCTGCAAGAACACACACTGGGGAAAACAATGCCTCTTCAATAAATGGTGCTGGGAAAACTGGATGTCCATAAGTAGAAGAATCAAACTAGACCTGTACCTCTTGCCATATATCATAATCAACTCAAAATGGATTAAAACATTAAATACAAGACCTGAAAGTATAAAACTCCTAAAAGAAAACATAGAGGAAACCCTTCAGGAAGTAGGACTGGGCAAAGACTGTATGAATAAGATCCCCAAAGCACAAGCAACAAAAGAAAAAATAAACAAATGGGATTATGGGATTATTTATATTACTAAAATCCTTCTGCACAGCAAAAGAAACAGTTAAGAGAGTGAAAAGACAACCTACAGAATGGGAGAAAATATTTGCAAACTATTCATCTCACAAGGGATTAATATCCAGAATATACAAGTAACTCAAACAACCTAACAGTAGAAAAACAAGAAACCCAATTAAAGAATGGGCAAAGGAGCTGAATAGACATTTCTCAAAGGAAGATATATGAATGGCCAACAGACACATGAAAAAATGTTCAACATCAGTAAGCGTCAGGGAAATGCAAACCAAAACCACATTGAGATATCATAGAGAGGCCAGTATCCAAAAGACAGAGAATAACAAATGCTAGTAAGAATGCAGAGAAAGGGGAACCCTCCCACACTGTTGGTGGGTCTGTAAATTAGTGCAGCTGTTGTGGAAAATAGTATGGAGGTTCCTCAAACAACTGCAGACGGAACTGCCGTACAATCCAGCAATTCCACTGCTAGGTATGTACCCAAAGGAATGGAAATCATCATGTCGAAAGGATACCTGCACTCCCATGTACATCACAGCTCTATTTACAATAGCCAAGAGTTGGAACCAACCTAATTGTCCATCATTGGATGGCTAGATAAGGAAAATGTGTAATGTATACATAATGGAATACTACTCTGCCATTTGCAGCAACATGGATGAACTTAGAGAAAATCACGTGAAGTGAAATGAGCCCGGTAAAGAAAGAGAAATACTGCATGTCCTCACTGATAAGTGGGAGATAAAAAGAAAAGAAAAGAAAGAAAGCAAGCAAGCAAGAAAGAAAGCAAGAAAGCAAGAAAGCAAGAAAGAAAGAAAGAAAGAAAGAAAGAAAAAGAAAGAAAGAAAGAAAGAAAGAAAGAAAGAAAGAAAGATACAACAATCACAATAATTTGTTGAACTTTCAAAAGAAGACACTGGAACTGGGGCCACCAGAGGAGGGAAAGGGGGTAGGGGAGGTTAGCAAGAAAATGGACAAGGGCCACAAAAATAATTACACTGTGTAATAATATAGTAATTACAATAATAATAAAAATGTCCAGAATATTGTCTATTGATAAAGATTTGTATAAATCTACAGAGATAGAAAGTAGATCAGTGGTTGTCTAGGACTGGTGGTAATTTGGGAAAAATAGAGAGTGACTGCTAACGGATAGAGGCTTTCTTTTTAAAACTGTAAAAATATTCTAAAATTGACTTGTGGTAATGTTTACACAACTCTGTATATATACTAAAAACTATTGAATGGTATACTAAATGGTTTAATTTTATGGTATGTAGATTATATCTAATAAAGCTGGATGGTAGAGAAAGACAGAGATAGACAGATAGGCAGGTAGATAGATAGAGAACATGTTCTTAGAGATGGTGAGCGGAAAAAACCCAACCAAGAATTTATTCACAATATAGAAGAACAAATCAATGCCTGAGCAGAATAAACTAACATAAGCAAGGTGAGAAAAAAGGAGTATGTAGCAACTGTGAAGAGATATTATAGGAAAAAAGGGAAAATACCATACAGAAGGAGAAAAAAATAAACCCATCTAGTAGAAACAGTAACTCAGGTAATTCCTCACTATTTGTTTATGTTATGGAGTACTTAATGAGAACAATAACTTAATAAGAGAGAGAAAAAAGGCAAAATTATTTAAAGAAAGCCCAGAATGAAATAAAAAGGGATATTTCAGGTTAAATGTAATAAATCAAAGCGCAAAGCAAACACTTTACAGAACTAATTAAAAAATTTGTAAACTGTAAGGAACAGAATAGACATTACTGAAAGTTGAATTCCAAGGCCATAATCTCTCCCTAATTTGAATTTCCAAAATCTAAAACACTATGAAAGCTGAGAGGGCTTTTGTTCTCTTTCTTTTTTTTTTTTGGTAACCCCCTTGGCAGCATAATGTATCCTGAACAGATGTAAAGTTATTTATAATCTTTGTTTACCCAACTTAATTTGAATATTTATATTATGTTTTTCACTGAAAAAAACAATGTTTTCGAGTACTGGTTGCTACTGAGACGCTACTGAAAGTATCATGTAATATATGAAATATGCATTTGTTATTTTCTAAAATATAAAATTATTTTGAATTCCAAAACATATGTGGCTCTGAGAGTTTCAGAAAGAAATTGTGGGCCAGTAATAAAATAGGGGAAACCACATGGAAATAAAAGAGACAAAGAGATTAAAGTGATTAGAAAAACTGACAAGATAGAAAAAAGAAAAAACAATCTAATATGAGATTATTATTGTTATAATAATAATTATAATGTCTGTTATAGGGAGACAAAGGAAATAGAAGTGTATTCCAAGACCCAATAGAAGGAAATCTTCCTGAAGTGAAAAATAATGTTTAAAAACCAAACTGTAATGCAGGAAAAATTTATGTGAAATATTCAATACAAAAAATTTATAAATTTTGAAGATAGAGGAAGAATTATTTAGGCATTCAGGCAAAAAAAAAAAAAAAGTAATTTACTTACAAATGGGAGAGGATAAAGTTGACCTCCTAGTTCATTACAGCAATATTCAATGGCAAAAATACTAGAGTAATATCTATAAGGTCCTGAAGGGAAGAAATTATGGTCCAAGACCACTATATGCAGCCAAATATCAGTTAAATAAAATAAGCAACAGACTGACATTCTCAAATATGAATTAAGTCAGGGAATATAACGCTCATGAGACATTCATAAAATGTGCTGCTTGACAATTCAATGAATTAGGTAGCTTAGGATCAATAAAAACTCAAGAATAGTAAACTTATATTTGAAAGGAATGGTGGTGATCAGTAAATCCATCTAAGTTTATGATTCCTTTTAATTTTCTTGTAGAACTTAAGGAAGGCTACATTTAGTCAACATTTCTTTCATCTTCCTGAATAATATATGGACCTAGGAATGCCTTAATTCCAGTGTCATCCTCTCATCTTTCATATTATTGTTGTCCAGGAGATTAGTTTTACTATTGAAAAACATTCCTTCTGAAATAATAATTCATTTTCTTTTGTAGTCAATGCTTAGAGATTTTGACAAAACACTTCCTTTTTTTTTTTTTTTTTTTTGCTTATTGCATTCCATCAATTGGATTTCCCTCTTCCTTAAATATATCCTTTTGTAGTAACTTCAGTGAGGGAGTTAATCTCAGTTTTCTTTTGTTTGGAAATGTCCGTATTTTGCCTTCACTTTTGAATAGTAATTTCACTGAGCACAAATTTCTCAATCAATAGTTATGTTTCCTGAGCACTTTGCGGATATTATTTCATTATCATCTGGTCTCTGTTGGTGCTTTTGAGAAGGCGGCTGTCAGGTTTATTGTTGTCATTTGTAGGTATTTACCTTTCTGTCTCTGGTTGGTTTAAGGTCTCCTCTTTCACGACGATGCTTCTGGATATAGAATTTCCCCTCCGTTCCCTTCTTTCCCTTCCCGGCCCTTCCTTTCTGTTCTTTTCTTTTTCTCTTCTTTTCTCCTCTTTTTCTTTTTCCCTCTCTTTTCGTTTTCCTTTGTTTCCTTTCTTTCTATTTCTTTTCTTTTTCACATTGCTTTGCTTCTTTCTTTCTTATACATTCTCCTAGATGAACTTTAGGATATCTACCATTTCAAAAAATTTAAGTAAAACTTAAAATTTGACTGGCATTTCATTTAGCTTATTAATCGATTGGGATAAATCGATATTTTTAGTGTGTTTAATATTCCTATTTGGAAACTTGCTATTTCCACCCCCTTTGAAAATGTCTCTATAAATGTTTATCTATTTAGCAAATCATCTTGCATAATTTTGTTAAATAAATTTATAGGTTTGCTACATTTCTTTTTCTATTTTGAGTAGACTATTTCCTTTTTTAAAATTCACAATTTTGACTTCCGATCAAGATGGCGGAATAGACAGTCCCCAGTGTCACCCTCTCCCACAATCAAAAATTTACAACTATTAAAAAGCAACAACTGCCAAGCCGGGGCCACTAGAGCTCAGGGGAAGAGGAACAGAGACCTGGGGAGTTCACAAAGGCAGGAAAAGCCACGATAAGAGAAAGAAAGGACCACTCCAACTGTTTCGAGCCCTGACCACTTCGAGGTTGGCTCTGGTGAGCACATGGAGCAAGAGCTGGCAGAAGCCACAGCTGTGCCTTTTGTACAAAGTTGCTTGGAGGGTGCAGGGGAGAAGAGGGCCTTGGTGACCCCCAGGCCAGCAAGACCATTAATAGGGTTCCTGTGGATCCACATAGGAGTGAAGGGCCACAGACAACAGAAAAAAGGAGCTACTAAGAGGCTGGTGAGTCATTGCAAGGGACTGGTGAATGGCTCTTCCCATGGGAAGTGTTTGGAGCATGGGGGTTGGGGGAGACTGGCCCGCTGAGGGAATATTGGGGCACAACATGGACAGCCGCTCTGCCCTGCAATCAACACAGGCCCACTCAGTGGAGACTGGTTAGGAATATAGAACTGCAGGTGGTGCAATTTGCTGAAAAGACTCAGGCCCAGATCAGTTTCCACACAACACAGGTGCACTGGACCTCACAAGACCCAGCAGCGCTTACAGGGTTTCTGTACAAAAAGCCCTGTAACAAAAAGCCTTCCCCAGGGAATCAGCAGCAAAGCAGCAATTTAGCTCAACCACAGAGCTCAAGTACTGCTCCCCATGGGAAGCTTCCCCATTTTAGAAATAAGCAAAGGACAACAAATTAGATCTAGTGCAGAGTTTAAGTGGTGAGAATAGTGAATAATCCAACACAGAACTGAAAGAAAAAACAAAATACCCACAGATCAGAGACAAAGATCTGATATTAAACAGTAAAGTTCTAACACCACCAAAGAACACATTTAAAACCTTGAAGTACCAGCAGCCACCCGGGCTTGCAAGCAGGGATGGGGGGATTGCCGAGGACCTCAGTCACACACCCCCACCCCCGTTACCTGCATCCAGCCCGCCAAGCTGCTGCTGGAAGTGCCCTGGGCTCTTGAGCCATGGTGGTGGGGGGCTGAGGGCCTCAGTCACACCCCCTGGTGTCAGAATCCAGCCCAGCCACGACTGAGGCACCGCTGGAAGTGCCCCATGCTCCTGGGATGGGTGGGGGCCGAGGGCCTCAGTCATGCCCGCCCAAAGTCCTCTTCCAGCCCAGCCATGACAGAGCTGCCGCCAGAAGCCCCCTGGGCTCCCCTGCCAGAATGAGGGGGGTGCCATGCGCCTTGACCACAACCCCGTCCCTCCCTCCTCCTCCTCCTCCCCCCCAACTGCTCTGCAACAATACCTTAGAATGTAAAAATAACAAAAAATAAATAAATTAAAGAAAAAATTCATGTTTTCTGTTTGGTTATTGCTGTGTTTAAAAAATGTAGTATTTGTGTGTGTGTGTGTGTGTGTGTGTGTGTGTGTGTTTTCTGTCTGGATAGGTCAGATTCTACATACTAT
>NW_007732583.1:56703-58903 GCF_000696425.1 Galeopterus variegatus | reverse complement strand
CTGTGTTTAAAAAATGTAGTATTTGTGTGTGTGTGTGTGTGTGTGTGTGTGTGTGTGTTTTCTGTCTGGATAGGTCAGATTCTACATACTATGTAGGGAAATAGCATAAAGGTCAAAACCAAAAAAGGGATGCAAACAGCATCCCTAGAAATAAAAATATGTGGCAAAATCTGTTTTCAGGGACAAGTACATTCTAATTAATTAGACAAAAATTAGATGACCAAAAAGAACATTTTATTTTCAAATAGGCTGTAAAAGAAAAGTAATAATTAAATACAACCAAGAGGAAAAATTTCAATATGCTTAATTTTCTTGCTAAAGTAAAGATTAGATTTGACTGCAGAAGTTTCTAGTTGTAAAGGCTGAATCAAACTTAAATGGAGAAATAATTACACAGAATTACGTGGGTGTATTAAAATTAGCAGAGTCTGAATGATATGCATCAAGCAATACTTAAACATGAGAAACTCCAATGTAGAGTTACTAGAAATCATTTTTGAGACATCATGGAATATACCTCACTTTTTCCCCTAGATATATTTAAAAATATACCTTAGAAATCATAGAATCAATATCAATATTCAAGGATAAAGTGAAAGAAATGATCAATTTATAATTTAAAAATACTTAGAAGAGCTTAAGTGGCTGCCTGACTTTATATAAATAAAGCACGTCAGACTAATTTAATTCTCTTTTATGACAGAATGACAGTGCACAAAGAAAAGAAGCATTTGAAAAACATAATCTATTATAATTTCAGTAAATGTTTTATTCTATTGTATGTGGCATGCTATTTATAAGCTAAGAAAGCATGGTGTGGTGTACCACTCTCAATGGCTGGTTGTCATTAGACAGGTCCCAACTGGACACTCATAAAAATAGGCAGTCACAGGAATTCCTGGTGGAGTTCTCTGGAGTCAATAACATGATTGAAAACCTAGATGATATTGCTAGTTAAGTCTGTAGATATTACTAAGCTACATACTAGTGTTGGTATCTGGGGCTAAAGTTAAAAATAATTTTCAAGTATTGGAAAAATTCTAAAAAATTAATTAATACTAGTAGAGAAAACTGTAAGATGTGAGGAATACTTTGGGGACAGTCTGTGGTAAAGCCCTTGCATGGTATGGATCAACTGTCTCAATTAAAAAAAAAAAATCCTAGTTATTTCTTGTGGCAGAAGTTGAGTTGGGATATGTGTTAAGATGATCATAGACCAAAATATTATGGTCAAAAAAAGTATTTGTTAAGAGAGAGTGAGAAAGAAATGTGGAAGGAAGGAAGTAAAATAGAAAGGAAGGAATAAGAAAGAAAAGAGGAAAGAAAAGAAAGAAAGGCAAGCATAGAATTTAGTTGCATGTACATGGCATGCAAGATCTAAAAAGTCATTCTTCTACCTGATACCAGTCATGCTTCTATTAGAACATATGTACCATTTTAGTCAACACATTGTAAAAGGATGTGAAGATTCTCTGGGAAATAATACCAAGAATTTGGAGTATGCTCCTTAGCTGGGGTCCCCGTGAACTGAAGTAGCTGAAATTCAACAGGCAGATGAGGAGTCTACCCATTTTAACCATGTAGTCCACTGGTTACCAAGTAGCCTGTTCGTTAACTTTTTTGCAACTGAGTCTCTATAATACTTGATGAATTTATCCCTGTGCAGCAAGAAGTGTTAGCAAGTGCACAGGCTCCTCCCTGCTCAGTTAGTAGGTAATCCAGCACCCAGGACTGCGTTGATGCAGTGAGTGACAATTTGCAAGTTACCTACAGAAGTTACTGACTTTGAAATCTTAACTATGTCATCATCCTGTCTAGTGAAAGAAGAAGGCATAAGGAAGGAAAAATTAAGAGGGCTGAGTCTCATTATGATAGGAAGTATTGTTCCAACGATCTTGGAAAGAAAAGCTGTCACAGCATGAAGTCAACCACTTCTCATCCTGGTTTGCAGCTTGAAGGTCTCTAGTTACGGCATCAGTTGTTTTTGGTGAACTTTTGGTGGGGCCCACACATCAGGTGTGAAACTTGTCCCTTGAAATTTACATTGAGTTGTCCAGCTGCGGCTTCAGGAATAGAGCAGTTCTTTCCTGGAGAGTTTTAGTTGGATATTAGAGAAAACCAGAAGAATTCAGAATCCAGTCCAGTCTACAAGTAGATAATAAAATTCAAAAACAGTAAACAGGGCTACAATTTAACAACA
>NW_007732583.1:0-56400 GCF_000696425.1 Galeopterus variegatus | reverse complement strand
GTTACTTACATAAATCCGGCAGAAATAACTACATAAGCTCTTTAATTTTGTTTTGCTGGAAATTTGTCAAGGAATATCAGATTAGACTTTTAAAATCTCGATGCTAGGAAGCAAACCAAGGCAAACATTAAACTTTGCCTGTTGTATCTGATACCTTAAGGTCCCTGGTACACTGTATTCTCTCAAAACTTTTAAATGTTTTGTGCAGCCACCCCTCGAATGTCAAATGGTCAGATGGGCTAGAACAACCAAAATACAAAGAAATGCATGATAAAGAGGACACTTTAACCTATGAATGGAACGAATGACATGCTGAGACGAACTGGAGTGATAGTAACTGAGAGTGGTGCTGATGCTCTAAATTTTGGTCATGAGAACATGGCTCGAAGTGGGGAATTGTTAAATGAAAATTACTGAGGGCCATTGTTTGGACCAAGTTCTGTACTAGTCCCCAACAGACCAGACTAATAACCAAAATGGAGTCCGCCCTGCTAAATCCCACGTCACTTAGGCTCTGGTCTGAACTTCCAGAAGTCAGGAGAAAGATAATAGCCAATATCCCCCAACAGGCTAGTTTAAATCTTCAGTAGGTCTGATCATGAGGTTTGCTCTGCCTTAATCATCATAGAAAAGAGACAGCCTGAAGTCCCCTGATGTTATTTTTCTACTGTTCTGTCTCTTCTTCCACACCCTACAAGGAAAGTAATTTTGAAATGGCCAATCCACTTTCTGTTCTTTGTTTCTGCTTTCTTCAGCCTTTTCTGCCTATAAACTCTTTGTTATTTGTAATAAACTTTGGAACACTAAAAATAAATAAATAAATAAATAAATAAATAAATAAATAAATAAATAAAT
The DNA here is from genome assembly GCF_000696425.1 of Galeopterus variegatus. Classification (NCBI taxonomy): domain Eukaryota; kingdom Metazoa; phylum Chordata; class Mammalia; order Dermoptera; family Cynocephalidae; genus Galeopterus; species Galeopterus variegatus. Next base: position 55,545 of record NW_007732583.1, on the reverse strand, counting down.
AAATAAAAGGATGTGAAGAAATGGAACTGAATTTGAAGAGCAACAAGAAAATTGAAGGGCTAGAATATATATTCTTGGTTGAAAGTTTAAGAATTTAGTATTGTTTGGACTACAAATGGGATAGATGAGGATTAATGTTATTATCATTTTCAAGTATATAAGGACATTTTTTGTAAAAGATAACCCCCATTGATGATTTCTCTGGTCCATAGAGAATTTAAAAAAGCACAAAGAAGCTCAAATTTAAAGCAGAAAAGATTGGGTTTGGATATAAGGCAGGTGTCTCTGCCATCAGGGTAATGAAAATGACTTCTAAAGGAGACTTCAAGCCAAGCAGTAATATGAGTCTCCATGTTGAATATAATGTTAAGCATGAAAACAAGTTTGGGAAAAATGATCTGTGTCAGGGATCAGAAAGGCCAAATCTGGCTCTCCACCTGTTTTTGGATGGCCCATGAGCTAAGAAGGATGTTTACATTTTTAAATTGTTAAAAAAAAAGAAAATTATATGAAATTTGACTTTAGTGGCCTTAAATGAACTTTTATTATAACACAGTCATTCCCTTTCATTTTCCTTATTGTTTGTGGCTACTTTGGAGCATTACAGTAGCAGAGTTGAGTAGTTACAATTGATTCTATATGATCCAGAAAGCCTAAGATGATTATTATTTGGCTCTCTACAGGGAAAAGTTGCCTGACCCCTGACCTACGATTGCAGCCACTTACACCATGCATGGATTTTACCTCCAAAGTCTAGAAGCTTTCCTTATTGTAATGAAAATGAACACCCCTGGGGTCAGCCGAGGAATACAAGCGGCACATCCTTTGAAGGGTCTTTGAGAGAGCTTTGGGTCCACAGAAGAACACGCCAATGCTGCTGCTGCAGTAGGGGCAAGGAATGGAAAGAAAGTGTTACTCTGGGCAAGGCCAGCCAGAAGCCACGACAGAACTATAAAATTAAGTGGTTGTGGTTGTGAGGTTATTTATTTTTCTCCATACACTTCCTTTTTTTCTTAGATTGCTTTTTCCTACTTTCAGCACCATGCTCTCTCCCAGGTCCCCAGAATCCTATTATGCCCAGAACCACACAGGTAGGTGGAGCCAAGAAGATCGATGTTGGAAGGGGCCATGATGACTGTGCTTTTTTTTTTTCATTGAAACATATTGATTATACATATTTGTGCTGAGTATCAATAGAGGTATATAATGTGTGAGATCAAATAGGGTAATTAGCATATTCATCATGATGGAACTTAATCATTTCTTTGTGATGAGGTTATTCGATCTCCTCCTATGCACGGGGTTTTGAAATAGAGTTGGCATCACCTGGATTTTTGGTCAGGTGACCTTCATTAATGTCCTCTCGGATCTGGACTAGAATGAAAGTTCCCTGAAAGCAGAAACCTGATCTGTTTTCCTCTTCACTGTAATCCCAGCACCTGAAAAAGTGTCTGGCATACAGTAGATAATCAATACATGTTTGCTGAATGAATGAATAAATGATTGTGCTGATTATTATCTGTGTGGTCTTGGGCAAAGAACTAGACCTCAGTTTCCACATGTGTAAAACAGAGATGATAACAACCACCTACTATGCTTTATCAAAAGCAAATGAGATACTGCATTCAAAAGGTTTTAAAAGGTTAGTTATCACTAATATCCTGTGCAACCCTACCTTTCTTACAGATAATAAAATTTATGCTAGAGTAATTTATTTCTCCTGTTGGAATTACTTTAATTTTCAAAGATGGTCAAAAGGAAGGCTGAAAAGGAAAAAGACATTGCTGAATATGTAGTCACCCAAACACTGTCATTCCTAACTCTGACATTTCAGAAAATAGCGTTGAAGAGATATTTTTCCATATAGTGACTGTTCCAAGGCAGCTCAAATCTCTTGTGACTTACTTATAAATACTGCATAGGGGCAGGGGTTTAGGTTGCCTCTGGAAGGTAGGATGTATCAGTCTCTACAGGGATTTATAGAGACTGTCTTTTTTCTCTCATCTTGGATATTACTATTTCTTGTAGCATTTTTCCAATCTCTGGCATAAATTGAATTAGTTACTCTAATTGAGATCAAAAGTTCTCAAACTCTACTGTGCATAAAATCATCTAGGCAAATTGTTAAAATGTAGATTCCTAGGCTCAAATCTAACGAATGCTTGTTTAGCATGGACCCCCAGGTAACAGTGAAACAGATGGTCCTGTGAGCCACACTTTGAGAAACAATGTCTTAAAGAAATTCTTTGGACTCCGGAACCAGCCCACTACAGTGCCTGTATTTCTTCAGACCTAGCTTTTGTTGGAAAGTGCCCATACGGCCTGGTTCATCTTGGCTTATATACCCATATGATTCTCTGCCATGTATTATAGCCACATTTTAATTATGTGTTCCAGGACCATAATGTCCATAGCAGAACTTGATGGTTCAATCACATTTCAAACTCTAGCTTCAAAGGAATTGATGAAAGGGTTTCATTTATAAATGACAATATGTTTAAAATGCGTAAGTACTACTTTCAAAGTTATCATTGCCATGGCTAAATTCAAGAGAGTATTTTCTCTGAAAATATTCCTACTAAAAAATATGAGTTTATGACTTAATGAAGCAATTTTAAAGTGTTTATGGAAATAAAAGGCAATCGTTAAGAGTGTTGTTGGTTCCTCCACTTTGTTGCTGGGTGACATTGGCCACATTAATTATCTTCTCAAAGCTCCCGTTTTTTCATCTACAAATGGGGGAAATTATAATACCTAGTTCCTAGAATCTCTGCAAAGATCAGACAAGACCTCGCAGGTTCAGCCTTTGGCCCTGTGCTTGACACACAGTGAGTTCTCAGGAACTGTTAGCTCATGATATTATTCCACATGCTGTCTGCTGGTGTCTGCCTGCTCCACAAAGCTGAACAGAAATGGGATGTCGGGTGTTAACCCAGAGGTGATTACAGACTTACTGGGATCAGCACTATGTTTTTTGAGCTCTGGACTGAAACACTTTGAATGACAGATGGTCAGGTGAGACCCTTCCCACTGAGGAGTCACAGCTTTTCTTTGTGTCAGATGCCCAGAGGTATCCTTGCATCTATTTTCAAAGATGCTGTTATGGGTGGTGGTATTTTTCCATTAGTGTAGATGTCACCAAAGAGATTGCCCACGGGCCCATTCCCAACAGGTTAAGACCACCCTTTTGTCTGTGGCCGTAGTAACTACTTGCAGAACCTGATGAGGCTCTTTGATGCTCTGCCTTTAAGACTCTGTTTCAAAGGATTCTGGTTGCTGGCTGCAGGTGTACCACTGGTGTCCCCAGCAGTTCACAGCCCCTCTGCTTCTTTTGAAGTTGTGGCCATTACACTGCACAGCTGAGTACACACTCTTCTGTACTCAGGGTCCATAACTGTCACAGTTATGCAATCACACACAAAGGCTGTTCATGACCTACTTTCTGCTAAGGCGGAAAGGTCAGCCCGTTGCTCATTCTCTGTGCCCTACTATCCCCACACCTGGCATTCCATGGCTTGCCTTGCTTACCCTCCTAGGCATGTATGATTCCAAGTATGGAGATTTCTTGTCACAACTGCATACTGTGAATCACAGAGCCAAGAATCCACTCAGAGTGGTTAAGGCACAGATGTGGCAGTTTTTTTTCTTCTTTTATGAAGCAACAGACAAGTGCACCAGAACCCTAATGGTGTCGGTAAAGAAAAAATCCTTCTATAAAATTTAATTACCCACAATTGCTGAGAATTAAAAAAAAATACCCTGCAAAAGAAGTATAAAAACTCAAGGTGCCATTCTTCAGTTTACAGCCTGCAAGCTGCAGAGCTTGCACATGCGTGAGGAGCCAGATCAGGGACAACATTAATGGCATCGATCAGTCTGGGCTGCTGACTTTGATGAGAAAAGGACAAATTTTACACAAGCTGCAAAGATGGGTAACATTCACAGCATTATTTTTAGCTCTGATATACAATAAAGAAAATCCTCCTTTCCCCTGCTATATTTGCTAAGTGTCTATTGTGCACTTCTCTGTGGGGTTGGTGCATTTTTCAAAACAGTTCAGTGATGCCATGCATGAAAGACATCCAAAATATCACCCACCAGGAGATTTCCGCCCAGCAGATATATAGGAGCCTGAGTGCACCCGGGAGTAATCCCACCAGCTCACGGAGTCCCAGGTTCTGCTGCTGTGAGCCCTTCTCTCTTTAAATTGTATGTTTGTTTTTATGCGTTGGCTTTTATGCTTGGTAAGTTATAACCCTGTAGGGGCAGACCCTAAACCCCATTTAAAAAAAATCAAATTACTTTATATCCTGAGTGCATTCTGCAAATAAAATCGATAAACAGAAGCTTCCCGTGGATTTATGGAGGTCTAGAAAAAGGACAACGAGAGCTACAAACTCTGTATCAGACAATGGACACGACTTTGGGTTAATCCTTCCTAGTGAATGTTTTTCATTAGAAATGCCTCCAAGTGATTCATCACATAATTACATTTTGTACAGCACCTTTTTTTCCATAACCGCAGATGATAATTGTGCTAGCCAGCTTTTTTTTTTTTTTATAACCTATCTCCTAGTCAATTTGTGGCAGCCTGCTACATTACTTTTCTCTGCGTCCTAATTATTCAGTTGTTCATTGGGAGCTGCAGACGTCCCTAACAATGCTCACACTTTTCCTGACCACTTCCCACCAACTCCATCCTCTTTTGCAGCCAGAGCTGTAGTGCAGGGACTCTTACTGCAGCTTTCTCGTCCATCCCACTGTCCCACTTGCTCATGCTGGCCACTGTGCTAGGCTCTGAGGTGCATAGATAAAGTGCTGTCCTTGAGGAGCTTATAGTCAAGGAGGGGAGATAACTGAATGCAACTGGATTGCAGCATTGGCTCCTAGGGAATGTAGAACCATGTTTTGCCAACACTGTCCCCTCCTCACCCCAATAAAATACTAAAATATATACACTTTTATATATAGATAACCTAATATTTTGCCATAATCAATGATGTAGTAGATAATACCATCAAAGAAACTTTGCAGAGTAATGATAAATCCACCCTGTACTCATCTACCTCCCTATCCCCCTTACCATAAAAGGAGTAATTCCAATAATTTCCGTTGAATCTTCACTTGATTACAACCAGGAAGCTGGATGCCGTCTGGTGGAAAGGTACTGTTTAAATATCTGACAATATCAATATTATAATGTCTTAGTCTGTTTCTGTTGCTTATAACAAAATATCTGGAACTGGGTGATTTATAAGAAAACAAAATTTATTGCTGACAGTTTCTTAGGCTGGGAAGTCCGAAGTCCAGACAACACATTTGATGGGAGTCTTCTTTGGTGGTGGCTTTACATCAATGCAGGGGTCTCACATGGCAGAGAATGGTGGATCAGAGACAGAGAGACTCTCACGTGCTCTCCTTTTAAAGCCTTCAGAACCACATCCCTGACCACCATTATTAATCCATTCACTAGGTATGGTCCTCACAATCACCTCTCCAAGGCCCCATCTTTCAATTATCATAATAAGATTTTCCACCCTGTTAACAGTCACACTGGGGAAGGAAGCTACTAATACATAAAACTTGGGGGACAAAATTCATATCACATAAATTTATGGTGGTTTTATTTTTCCCATAAACCTATAGTTTATCATGTGTTAGATTTTCAGTTGTCTATTTCTTGAAATATTCTGAACATTTTAGTCATATAATGAGTGTACAGGATATCCTGTTAGATAAAGGGCTCTGTGTGCTATAATCAGAATGTTAATTTCTTAAAAATATCACGTAAAAACACTTTGCACATATGCACATACAAATGAGAATTGAAGGGCGTGCACACAAGCAAATGGGATTCCAGATGGACACGTTTACTTAATTTAGTATAAAGGTATTTTTACATTTCTGAAAACAATGGGTGGTCTAAAATACATTCATGCAATATGGATTAGAAGCCCCCACTCGTATGGTAAGTCAACACCTTTCTTCATTGTTGGGTTGGGCTGAACTGTTCTAACAAATGGCAGTACCCTTCTATTCTTTATTTTTTATTTCAAGATAAAAGAAACACTGCTACTGAAGTTATGAAAAGAAAAAGGTCAAATCTTTAAAGTTTTTATGGTAATTAATTACATAAAGTTTACCCCTACAAGGCATGGTGAAGTTTTTAGCAGATAGGTCAAAAGCAGCAAACTATAAATATCGGAAGTGTAAGATCAAAGACTGAAGGCCTATAGAAAATCATTTTATTCAAGTAATTAAAAAAACAGATACAGAAATTCAGAAGATTGAGTACATGTACAATGTATGTTTATCAAAAAGTAAGTAGATGTGATAAAGATATATTTATTTTTATTCTGTCTACCTTCTTGGAAATGATTCCCTGATGTTTTGAGCATTTGGTTAAAGCTTGAGAGCATATTGAGAACATTTACAAAAAATAAAATACACTTTCATTTTTGTAAAAGCCATATTTCTATAGATTGGTAAACATAGATGTCAATGCATGTATTTAATTAGCCTGTTATATTTTAATTGGGAGAATAATTTTTATAGTTTTTGTGTTTAGAGTACTTTTTTGTGCTTGTCTAACAAGTAACATACAACAATTGTCACATGCATGTAAGTTTGGGCATATCAGTAAAAGACTTATTTTTTTATACATCCACTTACTACTTTTAAAATTATACTTGTGTTTTTGTAATACAGCTGAAATAATTACCAAAATTAATTACAAATAAAAACAACAGAATACGCTTTCCTATTTTCTACTTTGTCTTTGATCTATTTTTAATTTTTCTTCCCCTTCCTTATTTGTATTCATTTTGATACTCATCAATTTGTTTCTCCATTACTGTTATTTTTGCAATTTTCTGGCTCCTTTCTAGCTTGCTCTACTCTCTTTGATCTGTTTCCCTTCAAGCTTTATTTTTGGTGCTGTTTTTCATGTTCTATAAAAAATATTTTTGCCCCTTTTCCCTTTATTCTTTTGATTTAACTCTTTCTTCTTAGAACAAGAACAAACTCTAGCTTTGAGCGAACAGGTAAACGTTTTAAAAAAAGTAAGTCCTAAGAATCCTTGGCTTCGCGCTGATGAATGAAGCGGTTGAGAGCCTACTTCAAAGGCCCTCAAGAACAAAGAACCTTTTCTGAGGCCACTAACAAATAAAAAAGTAAGTCCTAAGAATCCTTGGCTTCGCGCTGATGAATGTAGGTTGAGAGCCTACTTCAAAGGCCCTCAAGAACAAAGAACCTTTTCTGAGGCCACTAACAAATCCACCAATTCCTTCTGACCCATCTTTGCCAAAAGATATGAGCTAATGACAGAACAGACCTGTCGTGTGAGAGTAGCCAAGTAGGCTTGGGAACAAACATATCCTTGACATAATAAGGGAAAACATAGTGTTTATCTCTTTAATAACCATCTTGAGAAAAATTAATGTTACTATGTCCTTTGTGCAGAATAGTAATTGGATTGTGTGTTTCATTTATATCTGGACAAAGGCCAGCATATTGAAATACTTCTCAGTATTAGATTTTCTTGTTTAAAAATTAGATTTTATTGGCATTCGCTTTCCGAGATTTCTTCATTAAAAGCTTCATTAAACATAAATCTTCTTTTACAAGGCAGAAAACAAAATTATTTTAAGGAGGTCATTTTAAGTCTTTTGGAAGGGTGGTGCTAAGCTTTTTACTGGTGACTTGTGTTTTCCCAAGGATGTGGCATTCGAGGGATAAAATAATAATTGACTTTGCCTACATATGTCTCATACTAATTACATTGATGCTTGAAGCTATATAACGAGTTGTCGTGTTCTAGCATCTATGGCTTTACAGATACTATATTTAAAAAATTTAGGGCTAGGTAGTATGCTGTAGAGGCTTGATTCAGTGACATCCAAACATTGTGGGCCTTTTCTGCCCTGGAAAAGATGAAGTAATCCATCAGGGAGAGAGAGTTTGCATGGCTACTGTGCTGAAAAATGTAATTGGGCATTAGCTATATTTATGCACTTATCTTTGATGACGGCTTCTGAAAAGCAATGAACGTGCTCCTCACAAGAGCAACCAGAAAGTGACAGCAATATAGTTTTCCCACCTTAAAACTGTTTTCGACTCCTCACTGCCTGAAAAATTTGGACAGCCTCACTTTTCAGCACTGCACAACATAATTTTCTCGGCAGAGTTTGTGCAAGCCCAGTTTTACCCCTGGTCTCTTGATGCTCTGTGTTTTTGGCTCACACCTTTCCGAGGGAAGAGAGATAATTAAATGGCTTGTTTTGAAAGGCCTTCCCCACTGAGCTACAAACTTCATATGCAACAAACGTAAACAAATACAATGCGGGATGTCAATAAGGGACAATCATAATGAAGAGTGGGACTGTCTATGAGACCTTAAAACCAAGATATATGTGTCTGTGCCAAAAGCCTGCAGAGTAGGAAAATTCACTCTGTGATAATTGAAAAAGGAGTATAAAACATTTATCAAAGATTTTTTTTTTCTCAAAAGGAAACCTAGCAACAACAAAACCTGGTTGTCACATATGAGCTTGTAATATTTTGTTACTTTCTACCTATGATCTTTTTAAGGAAACCGCAGATGAAATTGTTTCATCTGTGCTCTGGACAAGAACCAGATGGGGTGGGGTGAGGGGTGGTGACTCTGGGGGTCAGGAACCAGGGCTGATGTTGAGTAGGAGCACACAGGAACTGGATTCTGAGGTCCTGAAGCCAGGATGGGTTGGAAGCATCCCATCTGGAGAGAAGGTGGAGAATCCAGAACTGGATTCTAGGCTGAGTGAGAGCAAGATCTGAGGTGGGAGCAACATGGAAAATGCCTAAGTGGCATGATTAATGAGGTAGATAAGAGTAATATCTATTAATTCTGGGACCTGAAAGTAGAGAACATATTTCTCCACCCTCCATACATTGTAGTTCTTGGAACTGCTGTCAATCTCCCTTGGTCATCCCATCCAGTTTCCCGGCTCCAAACACAGCTTAGGTGCCGACACTTCCAGCTGACCTTCTCCCCTGAACTCTCGATTCTTATATTCATCTGCCTGCTTGACCCCTGCACCTGCATGCATGACAGGCATTTTAAGAGGAACATGCCAGAACTGGAACTCCTGGTATCCCACACCTGCCAACCAGCTCCTCTGACCGTCACTGCTCTATTAGTAAGTGGTGACTTCATGCTAGTTGGGTCATGCCTCACATCCTGTCCATCAGCAAGTCACATCAGCTCAACCTTCAGAAAACATCTAGAATCCAGCTGCGTCTCGCCACCCCCACTGTTGCCCCTAATCCAAGCTACTGCCAGGGCTTACTCTTCCCTGGCCTCTCCCTCTCTGTCTTGGCCCCTTCCAATCTATTCTTTCACACCCATATCTCTCTTCTGCTCGAGACTTTAGGTTGCTTCCCCTCTGTGAATAAAACCCGCAATCTTTAATGACCTGCCACTGTCCCCACTACCTCTCCTAAAAGCCGGGCCCTGCTACTCCCCCTCCCACCTCCTCTGTTCCAGCCACTGGCCTCCTGGATCATGCCAGGAGCTGTGTCTCCTGCCTCCGGGCTTGGCCAAGTGCTCTCTCCCAGTGGTACACATGGCACACTCTTCCCCTTCCTTCAGATCGTTTTTCAGATATGGAGACTGTTCTTTAATGAAGACAATATGAGGACATGCTGATTTTCAGGAACCATAGACGGTGAGGATTCAGAACAAAGATTGGCTTAGGAGACATATAAAAACAACAATAACTGTTTGCATTACTGCTTTACACTTTACCAAGCTCTTCGACATACTATGTATATTTTTAAATTACGAACACACACTGTGAATGGATATTATCATTCGTATTTTGCAATGGGAACAAAGGCTTGAATAAACTACCTTGTCCGAAGCCACATAGTTAGTAAATTCTAGAACAGCAAGTACAGACTTCATACCAGTCATGAGGCCCCAGAGCAAGTGTTCTTCCTTCTCTACACCAAAGTTTACTACGTAATGATAATAATCATAGTAGTAATTGAAATGACAATTGTACTAGTCTGTTTCTGTGGCTCATAACAGAATGCCTGAAACTGGGTAATTTATAGAGAAATGAAATTTATCTCTTACTGTTTGGAGGCTGAGAAATCCAAGGTCCAGAGAATACATCTGGTGAGGGCCTTGTTCTTGGTGGTGACTCTCTACAGTGACACAGAGTATCACATAGTGGATGGCTGAGCAAGAGAGAACTAACCTGCTTGTGCACTCTCCTTACAAAGCATCAGAACCACACCCATGACCACCCCTTAAACCATCAATGGATTAATCCATTCACAGGGGTACAGTCCTCACAATCACCTCCTAAAGGTCCCACCTTTCAGTTACCATAATTGGATTTCACACGCTTAGCACTGTTACAATGGAGATCAAGTCTCCAACACACTCCAACACATGAACTTTGGGGACACATTCAACCCACAGCAATGATAATAATAGTAATGACAGCAGTGAACGTTTACTCAGTACTCCATACAAAGCACTGTTATAGGCACCTTACATGTATTCATTCATTTAATCCTTGCAGAATCCTAGGAGGTAAACACTGTGATTATTTGCAGCTTGCAGAGGAGGAGACTGAGTCAGTACCAGGATAGATAACCTGTCCAAGGTAAACCTGTCCAGTTGAAAAGGTATAAACAGAATTTACACCCAAGCACTTGGACTCCAGTTCCAGGGTCTTTAACCACCAACATTTTCTCTTTGCTTTTGCTAGACATGCTAGATACAGTTGGACATAAGTAAACTCTCTAGTTGGGTAATTAGAGACCAGCTGTATTCAGCAAAGGCTTCTTGAAGGCATTTCTAGTTTAAGAAATAGCATCTTTTTTTTTTTTCTTTTTGTCTTTTTTCGTGTCCGGCAACGGATCACAACCCTCAGTGTTTTGCTTTTGCTAGACATGCTAGATACAGTTGGACATAAGTAAACTCTCCAGTTGGGTAATTAGAGATCAACTGTATTCACCAAAGTCTTCTTGAAGGCATTTCTAATTTAAGAAATAGCATCTTTAAATTGAGGTTAAGTGTGAAAAATTTCATCATAGTCAATAATAGTCAGAGGTTGCAAGCCAGTTAAGCAGAGGTTTGTGGTTCCTATACCATGACCACCTTTTCTAAGGTAGATGTTATCTCTAGACAAGATGCACAATACTGCAGATTAATTTCCCATTTCAGCAGCAACTGGTGTTTCTCTAGGGAGGCTCCCAGCAGGCAGAGGAAAGAGAGCTTGTCTTACCTGGGGTGGTTGTAGGCTATTTGCTTGAACTCACTGTTCCAGTTAGGTCTCCCATAAATAGCATCTTTAAATTGAGGTTAAGTGTAAAAAATTTCATCATAGTCAATAATAGTCAGAGGTTGCAAGCCGAGTTTGTGGTTCCTATACCATGACCACCTTTTCAAAGGTAGATGTTATCTCTAGACAAGATGCACAATACTGCAGATTAATTTCCCATTTCAGCAGCAACTGGTGTTTCTCTAGGGAGGCTCCCAGCAGGCAGAGGAAAGAGAGCTTGTCTTACCTGGGGTGGTTGTAGGCTATTTGCTTGAACTCACTGTTCCAGTTAGGTCTCCCATAGAAGGTTTTCTGCTTTAAGCCTGTAATCACGTCTGTATTTTCATCCCAATGTAAAGCAATGTGAATAGCCTAAAATAAAAATTGTGGTATCAGATGAATTTAGAAAAAAATAGAAGCTTTTTATAAATAAAGGAGGAAGTAATTACACTCATTTGTAGGCTTAATGCAAAAAATGTATTTTACTGGGTTAGAAATACTTATTATTATTAGCAGATATCACCAATCTTGTGCTTCAGGCTAAGCACCATATCTCATGTATCTTTGTATTGGGCCTTACTGGAGTAAAATGTCTCCATTATATGTAGTAGGTGTGCAATAATATTAGCCTAGAAAGAATATTTTTCTTCAGAAGAGTGAGAGTAATATAGTAAATGTGGTTAAGGAAGAGAAAGCAGTGAACTTCCTTCTTTCTGCCAAACTTCTCAAAAATTAATCTCCACCTGCTATTCCTATTCATTTAATATCAAATCCTGGGGATTTGAGAAGGGCGTTGCAAGATTAAAGTGTTATGAAGTGTCTGGGAAGAAACTGAGTCTTACAATCAGATCTGCCTCCTGGGTTGAAACGGTTTGATGTCTACTGTCCCGTTCCGTGTGCTGGGAGGACGTTGAATCTGGAAGACAGGACATGGTGGCCCGAGCATAACCAGAGGCATGGTTGGAGCTCAGTGCCCAACTGTTTGCCTCCAAGCTGAGGGTATGCACCCAGTTATCATGTAGCTCGTGGTCAACAGGTAACAGCCTGGAGCATATCAGTCCCCCGTGATCATTTTTACGTGGCTGTCATTGTTTTCCCCTGCTGAATTCTGGTAGCTACCTTGCTTCTTCCCTCCTGGGATTTGTGTCCCTGTGCTCATACCTTACCTTACATAATTACACTCATTTGTAGGCTTAATGCAAAAAATGTATTTTACTGGGTTAGAAATGCTTATTATTATTAGCAGATATCACCAATCTTGTGCTTCAGGTTAAGCACCATATCTCATGTATCTTTGTATTGGGCCTTACTGGAGTAAAATGTCTCCATTATTTGTAGTAGGTGTGCAATAATATTAGCCTAGAAAGAATATTTTTCTTCAGAAGAGTGAGAGTAATATAGTAAATGTGGTTAAGGAAGAGAAAGCAGTGAACTTCCTTCTTTCTGCCAAACTTCTCAAAAATTAATCTCCACCTGCTATTCCTATTCATTTAATATCAAATCCTGGGGATTTGAGAAGGGCGTTGCAAGATTAAAGTGTTATGAAGTGTCTGGGAAGAAACTGAGTCTTACAATCAGATCTGCCTCCTGGGTTGAAACGGTTTGATGTCTACTGTCCCGTTCCGTGTGCTGGGAGGACGTTGAATCTGGAAGACAGGACATGGTGGCCCGAGCATAACCAGAGGCATGGTTGGAGCTCAGTGCCCAACTGTTTGCCTCCAAGCTGAGGGTATGCACCCAGTTATCATGTAGCTCGTGGTCAACAGGTAACAGCCTGGAGCATATCAGTCCCCCGTGATCATTTTTACGTGGCTGTCATTGTTTTCCCCTGCTGAATTCTGGTAGCTACCTTGCTTCTTCCCTCCTGGGATTTGTGTCCCTGTGCTCATACCTTACCTTACACCCAGTGACAGCTCTGGAGCTCACGTGCCTTACCCCCTCCTGCTCAATTTGCCCTCACCTTTGATTCTTCCTGATCCTGACCAGTTTGGGTAACAATCCCGCTGGGTTCCACTCATGCCTTGAGTTCCCACAGCAAACCTGGCTCTCCTGGCTGGCTTTCTCTTCAGTCTAAGAAGGCAGCCACGGCTGGGGAAATTCAGACAAAAAGAATGGAAGTGCCCTGACAGGCTTGTAGACAATGGCAGGTGAAATCATGCAAATCCATGCCTCCGGGAGTTGCCATCGGTAAGCCTAACTCCACAGAGCAGGGCTACTGTTGGAAAACAGTTTGGGAATAGGACTCCAGGCAAAGGGGGGGGGATGAAATGTCAGAGGGCATTAAGTGACAGAGGGGGAGCAGCGTGAGCAAAGACATGGCACAGTAAACGGTGCTGCATGAGGGGCGAATATGCACCGCTTGGTGGCTCTGGTTCCAGAGGAACATCACAGGGTAGGACAGAAGGAGTCAAGCTGGGAAGGGACTTAAAGGACTCGCTAGGAGGTTTGGGCATTAGCTCATCAGCAAAAGGGCCTTCCTTACTTAGGTTTGTGGTAGGGCCAATCAGTGATGTTTAAACATTTGGACTTCTATTTGTTCCATATTTCTCAGCCCAATGTTCAATTAATCTCTAAACTCTGTTGATTTGCCCTTTGTAATACCTCTTCCATCTGTCCCTTCTGTTCTTGTCATTTTGCCACTTTGAGGTTGTTGAATTTAGTTTAACAATTGGCTGTTTCTAAAACAGCCTCTAGATTCTTTACTGACAGAATGCACCAAGTATTTTTTCCTTAAATGTTGAGATGAGTGATTTCTTGCCTGAAATTTGGGAGTCTAAAGAATTTCCAAAATGTCATGGTAAAAATTTAAGAAGACACCTATTTTAATTTACTTGTAGTTAGGAAGAAAAAAAAGTATTTTATAGCATATTCTTGAAAGTGGCAGAGATGGGAGGGGACAGGGTTGTGTATGAGAACCTCTGTCTTGTAACTCTCAAGTGACAGGGAGAGCCTACATGGACACGGGATCAAGTGACTTTAGAAGAGGAAGAGCAAGCATGGTACTAGAAAGCAAAAGACTGTGTCTGTCCTTCACCAAATAGATCATTAGTCAAAAATCCCATTTGAATAAGGAAAATGTTTGTTTGGAAAACATAATTAACACTATTTAATTCATTAAGATGTTTCAAGCCCAGTTCCCAAGAAACCCACATTTCGAATTATCCCAGAGGATTAAATATTTAAGGAGGACTGCAAATAAGACCATAAAAATTCATTAAGCTACTGAATTTCTAGTGAAACCTTATTCATTTGCAGAAGCAGAGTCAAATTATAGTAATATTCTATTCTATAGGGCCAGTGCATGCATGTGCATGCATGTGTGTGTGTGTGTGTGTGTGTGTGTGTGAGAGAGTGAGAGAGAGAGAGAGAGAAAGAGAGAGAAACACACACAGAGCATTATTTCTAAATTTTAGTGATTAATGCAAATCTCCTCTGCTTAAATACACTTTCCTTAAAAATACATATCAATAATAGCTGCTACAGAAGTGCTGGTTAGAATACACATTTTGGGGCTGGCCCGGTGGTGCACTGCTACAGACCGGCTGCTCACTGGCTGAGTGAGGTGCGGGAGCAACACCGAGGGTTGCAATCCCGTTGCCGGTCCCGGTCCGGTATGGGCGCAACACTGAGGGTTGCAATCCGTTGCCAGTCACGAAAAAAGACAAAAAGGGAAAAAAAAAAAAAAGAATACACATTTTGTAACCTAATAATCACTTCATTGTTAACTCACATATTTAAGGGGTTAAAATGGATTAAAATGTAATAATCATCATTCAATATTATCAACATTGAAATATTACCATAGTCAATATTTTGATTTACATTATTTTCAGAAAATTTAATCTTAATATTTCATTAATACAATACACTGCAGAACACCTGCCAAAACAGAAGATCATTTTGATCTTAGGTAAATAAACATACATACACACAATTTCTAAGAACACCTTAAGAAAAAGAAATCTCTAGACAAATCATGTATTTGTAATAATTATTTTCTGTAGATGCTCACATATTTTACAATACAAAATGTCAAATGTAAACACACAGGAATCTTTTCTGTTTAACTCTGAACAGCTCAAAGCATAGAATTAGAACCAGTTAGGAACTCAACAAGACAATATAGCCAATCAGTAGATTCACTTGATGTCACTCTTAAAATGACAAATGCAAATTTATTTGGGATTTCCAAACCCTGGATTGTCTTCTATTGTTCAACCTGTTTATTTTCTTTTCTATTCCTCAGCAAGTTAACTGTAGGTTCTTTTATGGTTACAACTTGAATAGTTCCTTCTAATCTGTTTTTATTTTATTCTCTTCTTTTTAGGAACATAAACATAATTCTTTCATGCTACCAGGTAACTAGATAGCTCATTCTATTTCCTCTTTGCTCTACATTAGACAAGTTAGGTAATATTGCTCATTCTTAGAGTCTTATTGATACCTGATTTTCATCCCAGCCAGTAAGAAATATATGATAACTCAGAAAGTGGGTTTTTCCTTGTTCACTCATCCGTGTTTCCAGTGAGAGTAAGAGATCAGCAAACCACTCAAAAGTCCTCGCATCCCGGCAAATCCAGTAGAAATACACCTGTCAAAAGAAAAGGCAAGAGAACGGATCTGTCCCTCTTTTCATAATGTGCTAATAATCACAGACTACTTTATCTCCATTAAATTATTGGAGCCCAAATGGGCACTTCTGCAAAATAATATGCTTTTCTCTGCCAGTGAACAAACAGTCACACTGTGATTTCTTTTGAAAATATTCACATTGTGTTTGAAAAAGCCCAGAGTGAATTCAGAGAGTCAGAAGCCTGTGGGCTGTGCCAGTTTCTCTGGATGAGGATCAACTCAGCACATTTCTGGCAGTGCCTCGTCTGAACAAGATTAATAATCATAACTAGCTGTGCCTTTCACTGCTCCCAAAGGGGGATAAACCCTTAGACCAACCCCCTTCATCTTTACTTATGACCTAAGCTCGGGATTTGAACTCTCTTCTCCAGAGACGCCAAAGGCTTGGGCACTAATCCACTCCACCAGCTACGGCCTCCGGAGAGAGGAGATTATGGTAATTGCAGAATCAAGCCACAGAGGCCAGAAATTTCTTCTCAGCGAGACATATCAGTGTCCAAGAAGGCTGGTGGGTGGTGGCTGTGCCTGTGTGTCAACTGCTATAATGAAATTATGTCTAGGAAGAATTTTTTTTTTTAACTCTCTGTGTTGAGCAAGCAGCATGTGACAAGAAGTAGTTTGGATTTGCTAAAATTAAGGCTTATTTTTTGTGTTTTGAGTTTCAGATAATTGTATCTAGAAAAAGCCACAGGAGATAAATCTATTAATACTCCTGCTTTTTCTCACACTCCTACCCTGTTCTGTCCACCGATCTCTCTTGGACCTTTTCCCCAAGGAGGCAACTCTATGGCCTGACAAGGTCCGTGAGGGGCTGGTCTCCACTCCAGGCACTGCCTGGTGTATTCTGGCCTGGGACTACCTCCTGCAGTGGTCAGTGTTCTCTCCTCCTTCCCTGCCAGCCAGGCTGCAAGCTCACAATGGTATCACCAGAGTCACAGATGAGATTTAATCCATAGATCAAATTCAGGAGGAAAAAAATCTGAATGTATTTCAAGGCCAAACACCTTGCCTATTCTCTTTAGGTTTGTGCAAGAAATAACACCACCAGCTTGGCAGGGTGAAAGTTGTGAGAGCAAGACCTTTTCTCTCAAGAATTAGAGCCTATTTATTTCTTGGAAAGCTCCTGTTCTGAAGAGCCCTTAAGATATAAATTCCAGGACAAATAACCCCTCGGTTCCTAAGCACTATGACCCCCACCTCCTCCCCACAAAGTCCCTATCTCTTCCTGACTTACCCCTTTCTGGAGATGACCAGATGCAGCCCCTCCAGGCTGTGGGCCTGTGACACAGAACTGAGCCAGCGGTCCCCCCATGAGGGCCCCATGAATCCCCAGGAGTAGGGGGTTGTGTTCATCACCCCTTCACTGATTCAACAAATACGTCCGGAATGCTTACTGTAGTCAAGACTGTTCTAAGCACTGGAACCATAAAAGTGAACAACACAGACTAAAACAAAAGGCCCTGTCCACATATCCTCATGGAGTTTGCTTCTTAGAGGGAGAAAAAAGATGATAAATATAAATAAGTAAAATAGAGAATATGTCAGGTGGTGATCAGTGCTCTGCAGAAACACAGGCAGGCTGGGAAAGGTCACGATGTTCAAGGGGATGGTCAAAGGAGGCCTCACGGAGAAGGGGACACCGGAGCAGGACCCGGAGGACGTGAGAAGTCGAGTGGTCACGGAAGGGCTCTGCGGAGGGCGGGAACAAGAAGGCCAGGCCCTGGGTGGGACCTAGGCCAGCCGGAGCCCAGGGCGGGAGGGGTCGGCAGGTGGGGTGACAGGGAAGGGGTAGGGGAGGAAGAATGCAGCCAGCCAGGAGGCTGATCGTCATCCCACGTCGGTGATGAATACCACGATCTTCTTTCTTTTCACTCTGTGTAGTGCCTGATCTAAACTGTCCTCCGAAAGCCTTATCCCGCCTTTGACTTGGTTTGCTCAAGGTGGAAACGGAAAACCTGCTGACCAAATCGAATGCAGCGCTGGCGCACATTCCTCTCTCCCTGCCCTGGGTAGGCTGTTTACCTCCCAACCTTAAGGGAGGCATTTGGCAAAGAACAAACACCACTGATTTATTTTCTGTATTTCCCACTCGTTAAGAAACATGCCTAAAATACATTCATTTATGAATGATAAACCAAAACATTCGCTTTAATTTTTTTTTCAATTTCAAACTTGGTTCTGATCATTCTTACTTGAAAACTACACATGTCTTAGCTTGCTGAACACACGAACCTTTATCCTCTCAAATAGAAATCATCCCTGTCTTACTTTCTCATGGCATAGCTGCAGGTCAGCATTCTTAGGGTTTGCCAGGCCCTTTATCCTTTTTTGCTTCCTTGTAATGGTTCGCGTGTTTTTCCCTCCATGACTTATAGGTGACATGGGCAGCTTTGGTGCAAGAGGCCACAGAAGAAAAATAGATAGGCTCAGTAGAAGTGCTCCAGGCAAGAAGAAAAAGAAGAGACTTTGAACAGAAGAAAAGGGTATTTGCTTTGATTCTCTTTTATCTTTCTAACGGTGGGGGACGCTCAGTGGGATGGGACATTAGAGTTCCACCTCTGCATTTCGCAGGTAGAAAGGACCTGGTCAATGGTGGAACAAGAGTCCCAAACAATGGGCTGTGCTCTGTGATCTGTGCTTTCCAACACTTGCCCCGCCTTCATCTCCAAAAATAACATATCCCAAAAAACAGCCACCTGTATAAAGATGGCTTTCTGAATTCTCTAGCTGATATCAGAGGCCCAAAATACTTACCATTACTTAAAAAGGTTTTATGAAACAGAACATTATACTCAGTAAATTAACAAAAGTTCTGAACTTTCATAGTAATGAGGTTTTGGGGTTTTTCTTGCGGGACTTATCCCAAACATTCCTATAGATATAGTGGGTGCCCAGATGTTTTAGGAGACCACTCTGTGACTGTGTAATGGGGCTGGGGGTTCTGTGTGCATGTAGCCTGGCACCCGCCTTTGCTGTCACATGGTTCCCAGGCACTAACAACCAGACCACACTTAGCCAGGTCCATTCGTGGAGGGCCCGGTCTGAGTGCCACTCACAATGCCCTGCTCTTGGTACGCCCCATCTCATTCCCATATTCCCCGTGGCTTGCACTTCTCTTTAAGCATCCTTCAGGAGCACATGTGGACCAGGTCAAAGTGATCTGGGGCCAGTAGGAAATGGACCTGTGCTATTTTTTGATAAACAATTCCAGAAAATGAAATAAGAAGAGCTAGCAATCTATTTTACTACCAGAGCTCACAGACTTTTTAATCAGAGTTTGATGCTTTCAGGTATTTGGTCTCAGAAGCCCATGCCATAGCTTGGATAGGCATCCCAAACACAGGAGGAGGACACGTCCACAGGTACAACCTGTATTTCTTTAGATCCAAAATCAATTTCCTGAGGATGAAGTGGGAAAAAAATTACGTAATTACGTATCTATTTATTTATTCATGGCCTGGAAGCCCTCCAAAAGAAACTATCCATGCAGAGGCAGGTGTGGAATGTAGCATAGCATATAATTAAACGCTGTGAGCCCCTGAGTCCTATAACCTGTCCTAGACTCCCGGCCTCACCATCTAGGAGCTGTGGAACCCGGCACAGGTTATTTAACTTAAGCCTACATGACCACAATTATAAAATGGCAATAAACACAGGACAACAATTCATGAGGTTATCGTGAGGATGACAGGATATGGCTTACTGAAGCAGTTAGCACAATGTCTGACGTACACATTAAGTGCTCAGAAGATGTTAGCTGCCTGCTACTGTTACCATCCTCATTGTTATTTGGAAAGGCTTAGAGAACAAATACAACATGTTTATATTATAGAGCAAAGGGGGACATTTGCCTTGCTAAGTCTGTGTCCGCACTGATTACTCCTGGATTATAGAGACGGACGTCATTGGGAGGAGGTGAAGCCAAACTTTATCTCTAGCAGCAGCCCTGGAATTGGAATTTCAGCATTGATCATAATGGCTTAGTCCTTTAGGAGGAGCCCTGGGGAAAGTGCACCCCAGGCTCCATGTGTGCTACACCCAAGTGGAGGTGTTTTGCATGGCCCCAGGGTGCTACCTTGACCTCTCCCCAAAGGAGGAGGCCATTGGCTTGCAGTGCGACTTGCCTCCTCCTGAGCAGACCACCTCTGTCACCCCACACCTCTGTCACCCACAGTCTACAGAAGAACACACAGAAGCTCCCAACCAGGAGGGTGATGGAGACTCTGCACAGAGGGAATCGTGACTATTGTTCAAAAGTAGAATTTTCTCTCTGAAAAGACAAAGACTGAGGCTGATATTTAGAAAATATACTACCTCCTCAAAAAATGGTCACTATTATTGTCCTGGTTTTTATTTTGTTTTTGTTGATGCCAAGATAATCCTGGATGAATATAATCGTGAAACATTTTAGAGCAAATATTTCTTCTTACTGAGCAGCCTCCCTAATGTGTAAAACTTCCAGTTTTAAAAAGATAAAATTATAAAATTGTTTTTCTGGTTAACCATTATAAGACTGAGACCAGCCTTTGTCAATCATTTTTTCTCCTTCAGACTTTCTTAGTCATTATCCTGAAGGTTAACTATTTCATGACTGTACTGTTGCTCTGGCCTGTAGCAGAGGACTGAGCTTTTTGTGTCTCTGTTCCAATTACAGTTAACAATCCTTTTTGGATGATGGAAACATCCATTAATAGTAGAATGATTGAATAAAATGTGGGCTATCTGCGCACCATCCAGTGCGCCACCGGGCCGGCCCAAGAGACTAGCCTTTGTCAATCATTTTTTCTCCTTCAGACTTTCTTAGTCATTATCCTGAAGGTTAACTATTTCATGACTGTACTGTTGCTCTGGCCTGTAGCAGAGGACTGAGCTTTTTGTGTCTCTGTTCCAATTACAGTTAACAATCCTTTTTGGATGATGGAAACATCCATTAATAGTAGAATGATTGAATAAAATGTGGGCTATCCATACTATGGAATATCCTGAAGGCACCAAATAAAATGGAATAGATCATTAGGACTGACACTGAAGGCGCTCCAAACCATGTGATAATGGAAAACAGAAACAATACAAATTGCACATCTCTCTCTCTCCCCCCCACCCTTATGTATGTACAAATAGCACCCACTGCATATGTGCATGTAAATGCATGGGAAAGGAATGCAGTGAGATGCCTTCAACTGTCTAATGGTGAGTTCCTTGGGGAGCAAAGTGCTGAACACCGTTAGTTTGGGGAGGGAGGTGATTGAAGGGAGATTTTTGACTGTTAATGTATTTTATTTGCATCTTTTACCAAAAGACTGTACCATATGGCTTGTATGGTCAATAAACCAAGACATTAAAAATATTAATGCTGGTAATGGTAAGGCCTAATTGGGTACCAAATTCTTTTGAGGTGGCCCAAGGAAGATGAGAAGCTCACACTTCTTCAGGACAGGCCAGCCTGGCCTCATGCTACCCAGCTCGACTGATGACAGCACTGCTGGCTGTTAGGGGAGATGATCAATTCCAGCAGTAGCCAGAGCACCAGCGTGAGCGAAAGTGAAAGTAAATAATTTCTCAAACTAAACCGATTAAATTAAATGCATTTTTCATTCATTAGAAAAGAGAGCAGGTCTCCCTTTGTTTTATTAATATTTTTGAGTAGAGTATGGATTTTTGTCTTTCTTGCCTCTTTTCCTCATTCCCACTGGCCCATGCTGTCTTTTTATTTGAATTATCTGTTTATTATATTAGGTTACGAACCCAAAGGCCATTTTGCATGGGACACACTATAAATACCCATTATCACGGTTATGTATTATTGAGCGGATGAAGGAAGACAATTTATGAAGAAACAAGATTATTTCAGTTTTTCTCTAATCTATTTTATTGTAGTCTGAAGATTATATATGCTGTTAAGAAAATGAACCAAATCTTCCAGTTGGCAGTTCTCTCAGTTTCGTCTGCACGGCTGTGATATTAGGGAGAACTGGAATGTGTAAGGCAATGTATTTATGTCAGCAGTCTACCCCCTCCCCGTTCATACGCACCTTTTTCATTCATCATTTTGACACGGTGCACAAGCAAACTGTCTCAATTTTTTTCCAAGAGCTCTTTTCACAAATTGAGTATGATGTAGAATTAATCACACCCGTTAGGTAGGAGCTGGAGGACTTTTCTTGCTATAGGGCATTTAGACCCCTCAGCATTCGGCTTCCTTCACACTGCATGAAACTTCTTTGTCCCCCCGCTCCCCTCATCCCATGGGGCACCGTGTTCTCATCGGCCTTCTGCTAAGTGAAGTTTGGCTCTTACTCTGTGCTGATAATATCCCTTTAATGTATTACAACTTTTTTTCCATTTTATTCACAGCAAGCCATCATTACACTTACTGTTATTTTATCTTCTTGGGAAGTCTCCTAACCATTTCTCCCTGCTCCCTCCCATATCTTTTAAAATAAAAGATAGTTAGAAACAAAGAAATTCTAAACCATCAGCTTCAAGTAGAAAATGCTACTTATGACACTAATCAAGCAGCAGGGGTTGTACTGGTTATGCTCCTGGATTTTACTTAGAAGTTTTCTAGAATAATTCTGCAGTGGAAAAGGGTGAAGAAGATATAGTTTGCAGTCATAACACCTGAGAATACTTTGGTACAGATTTTTTTTTTTTTTTTTTTTTTTTTTTTTTTTTTTTTTTTTTTTTTTTTTTTTTTTTTTTTTTTACTGTAGACTTATAACTGGAGGCTAGTGTGTAAAAATGTATGTATACCTTTATACCAACCGGTATTTCCTGCATGGAGAAGAAAATCCCACCTCATTGCACTTAACCATCTATGCTTAAAATTCCAGCTCTGAATCTCTATGTTGTTTTCTCTTCTTGTTACAAGAAAGAACAATCTGAAAACTAGAGCCCAGACCTAAAATTGTGAAGATGCTGTTAGATAAATATGTACTGCTTTGCTCTGCTGCACTTTAAAAATTATATAGTTGCTTGACAGTTTAGTGGAAGGAGGGAGTGGTATTTATATCTCAAAAGCATGTGGGTGGCCCTGACAAATATTAGTTACATAAGCCTAATGATAGCTGTACTCAAACAAACACAAAGTTGCTTTAAAAGAGAGAAACTTCCTAAACTACTTCTCATGCATGCAGATACTAAGGAGTCGGATCTTAAGTATAATTTCCAGCCTAAACTTTCAATAGCATGAAAACTCACTTCTTTCATGAAAGAGCTTTGAAGAGGAAATCAGAAACAGACACTGTAGGCCTGACTCAGTGGCTAACCAGCCGGGTGACGTTGGACATATCACTTGCACTCCAAGTACAGATGCTGACTTTCATTGTCACGTGCACAGCTAGACTAGGACCTTCAAGTTATTTTATGATTCTGAGATACAGCTTTCTCTTTCACAAATGCCATTATTCCTGCCTTTATTTTCGGCTGAGTCTTGTCCAAATAATTCCTCGAATTTTAATTTTATTACCAACTCTATGGTTTCTGTTTTTTGGAATAGAGAGCAATGTCCCTGTTTTATAGTTTTGTGGTGACTACTTAGCCCTTCAACTAAAACAGACTAAAGAAACCCCACAGCCCAGGAGTAACAATGGAATGGTGAGAAAGGAGGCAGTATTAAGATTTTGTGGGTTCCTGTACGGACTTAAGATTTTGTGGGTTCTTAGAAGAATTTTTCTTTTATACTCATAGTAAAATAATTGAAATCTATTATTTTAATTATAAAATTACTGAACAGTCTTTTTGGCTAAATAAAAAAAAATGAATTAATATTAGTAAGCTTGAATTTTCTAGAAAATTGTATGGAAGCTGTTCTTTATTCTTTTGGGCATGGAGACACATTCACTCGTTGATTTATTCAGCATTTATAGAATATATATGGAGATATATCCAGAGAAGTTGTGTTCAAGGAGCTCACAGTCTTCTAAGAGAAATAAGATACTTTGTGAATCTTAATCCTGGAAAGAAGATTCAGTCTATGATAGAACAGGAGGCCAGCAAAGGGCTAATGGAGATCAGGAGAAGGGAGAGCTTATTGTAAAGTGGGTGAGAGGAGACTGATGGACTTCATGTGTGAGAGGGCCTCACACTTAATAGGTGCTAAATAAATACTGGTTGAGTGAGGAGTGAATAAAAGTCAGGCACACATCCCCCACCACCTCCATGGCCTGACCATAACCTCTAGTGTAATGGGAACCATAAAGCAATGAGCCACCTCTGGAAGTGCCTTTTCCTTGGCAGACAGCAAGAGGAAAGAAGGAGTTTAGGGGGACTGAGAATCATCACAAACCAAGAAAGTGCTGCTGCGAGGTCCATGTATACAAAGCTGTAGCTGTTTCACTCACTTTGTTAAACATATTATGGTATGAGGATAGAAGGTGGGCTTTGGTATCAGAACGATGTAGATTCAAATTCTAGTTTTAATGTTCATTAGATCTCTATGCTTCCGGTTCCTCATTGGTAAATTAAGCATAGTACTTAACTGAATGATTTGTTATGATAATTCAATAAGATGACTCTGTTGTTCCTATTAACTTTGCAATCTAGCTTCAGTTTTCTCATCTGTAAAATGGGAAGTAAATAATAAGTACCTTAAGAAGATGGTGTGAGATAGTGCATGTAAAGTGCCCAGCTCTTCACCTGCTAGGTAGTCAATGCTTGGTAAGTGTAGGCAATTATTAGTAGTTGTACTAGTAATCTATTTATATCTTTGGCAGATTATTTAACATTTATATAATTTTATTCACATTTACACAGTAATATTTCCATATTATTTATTTGTCTTATTTGGTATTAAAAGTCCCTGTTGGATATGGATTCTTGTTTCTCCATTGTAAGGGCCAGGAAACCCAGCCCAGAGAGAGGTGAACTGATGCGATACTTTGGTGAGGATGAAATCAGGCAGGTTGTCTGATGAGAGCTGAATCAGGTGTGGGTTATCTGACCAGGAGTCCCATGGTCTTCCTGAAATATAGCACTAGGACTGCAGGAGGGTGTGGGACTCACATCTACCATGTGTTGGCTATGTCATGGAGAGAGCCAGATGAACTTGACTTTGAGCCCTGATTCTGCCTCTTATTACCTGTGTATTTTCAGGAAAGTCACTTTAATCTCTCTAAGCTTCAGATTCCTTATCTGGAAAACAGGCCTGTATTATTTACTTTGTAAGGTTGTTGGGCATATTATAAAAATCAAGTAAGAAAATGTATGTCAAGCACCTGTCACTTGGAAACCCATGAAATAATTGGTTTTACTCTTGTTTCTTGGAAAGCCCCAGCTTTAGGGATCTTCCAGTCTGGCACTGCCTGCAGAACTTCATAGAATACTATCCCTTAATAGTTATAGGTGAAGAAACGTTCTGTGGCTAAATAGGCTTGGGAAGAGTATTAGTACATTTCTGTTGCTTATAACAAAATACCTGGAACTGGATAATTTGTAATAAAGTGAAATTTATTGCTTACAGTTTTGGAAGCTGTGAAGTCCAAAGTCCAGAGAACACATCTGGTCAGGGGCTTGTCTGGGTGGTGACTACAGAGACTCAGGGTATCACATGGTAGATAGTGGAGCTGAGAGAGAGAAAATCTTACACGCTCTCCTTTTAAAGCCCCCAGAACCACGCCCAAGACCACCATTATTAATCCATTCATTAGGGCATGGCCCTCAGAATCTAATCAGCTCTTCAAGACCCCCACCTTTCAATTACCATAATAGGATTTCCCACCCTCTCAACAGTCACAGTGGGGGTCAAGCTCCTAATACATAAAACTTGGGGGACACAATTCAATCCACATCAGGAAGGATAGATGAAACAGTATCGACTGAGGTTTTCTCTGTGGAAGGTATTTAATAGGCTAGGAGATGATGGGAATCTTCTAGAGTGGGATGCTGTAAAAGAATTTCTCAAGTTCACTTGACCACAAAATCCTCTTTAGTGACTCATGTCATAAGACTAACGTTCCCCAGAATGTACATCGGGACATGCTGACCGAATCAAGCATCTTCCTTCCATAGATGAGAAACTATAGCCAAAGGGTCAACGAGAGCAGCAGCAGCGGGACCAGCACCAAGCTCACCTATGTCCCAGCTCCACCCGTGTAATCCTGGCTGCCTTTCTACTGCTGCACAGGTGCTCGCTGCTGTCCTAAAAGGGCCAAAGTCTGGGATGGAGTCTCTGGATAGGACAAAGGAAGGAAAGACATCCTGGGGGCATCTAGTTAGAGAACATACAAGAAATGGTGACACGGAGATCGGGAGCTGGATGGCATCGTCGAAGTAAGCAGACCAATGAGTCCCAACTGTGGCTTCTTGTGAAGGCCCTGAGTCCACGAGAGGAAGATAGTGAATTGTATACTTGCAACCACCACATTAAGCTAAGAGACCAAGGAGAAGCTGCCTGTTAATAGCCCTTCCTGCAGCCGGGTCACACAGCCATTTGCAGCCTGTCCATATTTTACTGAGATGAGCAATTACATGTCCTGTCATGGCGACGAAGCAATAAAATTTATGTCTTGTCATCTTTAACAAGATTAGACATAACCCTACTCATAAATGTAATACTGAGTGGAGATTTTTAAGAACATAAGTATAGTTAAGGATCCTTGAGTTTATCCCTCATAGTTAATTAAAATCCTCCCCAAGAATCAGCAGATGATAGATGTAAGGACATTGAACCTTTTAATCCATGGAAGGGTGAACTAATGATTTTTCCATACCTTGGTCAGCTTCAGCTGGGTCTGTGACTCACAGCATTTGTACCATACAGACTTCAGAAGGGCGGCGAAGGGAGTGACGCCGATTCCTGCAGCAACACACACACTCACTGGGTAGGCAAACACGTCCGTCAGAGCAGCTCCGAATGGCCCGTCCACCGCCAGCCTGAAATCACAGTGCGGCCCATCTGACCTTCAGAACACCTTGCTCTTGAACCCAAACCATCCAAAGCCAATGTTTTTTATACCATGTGTTTGCACATGTGAGCAGAGTTGTTGACTCTGTGCTCTCCCTCTTTGGAGAGCCTGGGTTTAGCATGATTTCGGGGCCTACTTTCTGGGGAGACAGCAGGTCACCCTGGCCCAGTGCTATTTATGAAAGGGCAAAGCCTGACATCTCTTGCTGTCACTCATGCCTCTTCCATGCAGCATGCTCTTCTTGCAGTTCTTAGAAGCATGTTTTGGTTCCAAACATCATGAAGCCTGGTAAAAGATGCCTCCCCCTAACACCCCAGCCTCCCCGGCTGCCATTAAAGGAGAAAAGCAAAGCATCAGGCTTGTATAGAAGGCTTTTCTTTCCTTTTGCTAACGTAATTCTCCCATTTTTGTTTTCTTTGGTTACACGTCTTAGTATGTTTACAGAATTTTAGTCTAATGAAAGCCACTCATTTGGAATAAATGTAATTTTAAACTTCTAAAACTCACTATTTTAAATTATGCTAACTCAAAATCTGTGGCAATTAAGCTAAGCGTGGTGCTGATGTTTTGTCTTTGCTTAACAAATTTTTCTTTATAAGGATAAAGTATGTTCATTGAATAAATAAGATGGTCCTACATGGGCTGGTGCCCAGATTCTTCTTCATCTCCCATTATCAGTTCCCCACACTGGCTTTTCTCCCATTTCCTAAAATACACAGTATCCCCTTCTGCCTCAGGACCTTTGCATGTGAAAATATTTTCACTTGTAAATACTCTACTCCAATTTTTCCCCTTTCCCCTTACTTGGTTAATAGTTACCCTTCCATCAAGTCTTGTCCCAATCATCTTCTCCCTGGGGAAGCTTTCCTAGACCCCTTAGACTAGGTTAGATCCCCTCTTATCTAATTTATAGCACCACCACTCTCCCACCTCTATAATCCTCATCACAGTTTTAATTTTACAATTTGTGTGTGTGTGTATGTATGTGTGTGTGTGTGTGTGTGTGTGTGTGTGTGATTTGAGCTGTGTATGTCTCGATCACTAGACTACAAGGTGTGTGGAAGTAGGAGCCAGGTCTGTCTTTCTCCCCACTGATCCCCAGTGCCTCCCATGCTGTCCACCGTGGAGTTTTTCAATAACAATTGTAAAGGGGATGTTTAAAAGATTTGTCTGCAGAAGGCATTAAATAACACTACAAGGTGTGTGGAAGTAGGAGCCAGGTCTGTCTTTCTCCCCACTGATCCCCAGTGCCTCCCATGCTGTCCACCGTGGAGCTTTTCAATAACAATTGTAAAGGGGATGTTTAAAAGATTTGTCTGCAGAAGGCATTAAATAACCTCAGCTGTTCCAAAAGCACACATTTACATATGAACAAAGATATGCAAATTTAAAGGTTTCTAAGTTATTCATCACCACTCCCGAAGGATCATCTGTTGAAGGCACCCGAGGTTGGCCCATTTGGGCTTTACTATGTGTTTGTGAAAGTTCAATTGGGTTTATTTTTAAATGCCCTACATTCCAGACTTCCTAATAATTCAAACCAACTCTCCTCAAGTTAATCTTAAGTAATAAGGCTTTGTTACATATTGTGTAAAAATAAAAGATCATTAATCAGAAAGGTTTAGTATCTTAGCCCACTGTAGGTTATTTTATAAATAATTAGATAAAGGGAATTGAGAGAGGAAGAAAAATTTTCCATGGATTAAAATGTCTAATTGTTAATTGTTTTTATAATTAGTCATATTTGGGAATTATTTGGGACTGTTTTAAGTAGATATCAATTAAAACCAAAGAAGAATTGTCATTTAATCTACAGAAATTTAAAATAAACAAATTTCCACGTGTTTAGAATTGAGAATCTAAACTGGAAGCGACAGGAGAAAATATCTAGTCTGACTTCCCTGCTCATACAGTAATCCTTCCTCCCACCTCCCTGACAGCTGGTCACATTCTGACGTTCAACTGCAGGGCACCTTGTTCCATTTAGGGACAATTGTAAGTGTTAGACCATTTTTTCTCATGTCTTACTGAAATCTGTCTTCTGACAACTCTCACCTTTTGCCTTCCTGAGAAGCACATTACAGGTCTTTTTTTCTTTCCTGCATCTCCGGCCTGCAAATAGTTGGTCACAGCTATCATGACACCCCAATTGTTCTTTTCCAGGCCCAAATTTCTCCATTTCTGAAGACCTCTCACTCTCACAATCTGAATCGTCTTCCATCGCACAATTTCCTGTTTATTACGTTACTCAGTTATCCCTCCCGTGATTCAGATACGGTTTCCAATAACGCAGCTTAGAAAATGGCCCATGTCCCCAGCTCCTGTCCTGCGGGCTCCTTGCTGCCCGTGGTCAGTGGCGGCCTCACCTGACCCCAGTTATTTCCTCATCTGACCATCAGGTTCATTCTGTGGTAGGTGACCTCTCTAACTTTGCTAATAAGGTAACTCTTTTGAGTACTTACCATGTGCTATGCATTATGCTAATGGCTTTATATAGACTGTCACATTTAATCCTAAGCAAAGCCTTAAGGCTTTGTACTATTGTTATCATCTTCATTGCACTCAGATGAGGAAACTGAGGCAGCTTGCTTTCTCCAAGGTCATACACAAAATGGGGCTATGAACCCAGGTCCACTGACACTGAAGACTCTGGCTCTGCACAGCAGGATAAACTGCTGGAATCTCTCATATCAACTCTGAGAAATTCTCCGTTTTACCTCAGAAGGGGGAGTCTTTGGAAAGATCTCACATTTTCTGCCTTTTTCCTGGGCTTGGAGGAAGAAGTTTCCTTGCTCTCTGCCTGGGCTTGCCTCTCCTCCTGGGCCCTTGCTCACCTCTGGCTTTGTGGACTGCCAGGGCTGGATTAAATCCTTTCTGGGTCCAAATCAGTAAAGAAGGATATGGTGTTCTCCCCAACAGAGTTAATTTAATTCAAAATTGAAACAATGCTGAACTGTAAAATCATCCAAGGAAGTCCAATAAAATTCTGATTTTTTGTATGTTGGAGATTTAAACAAATTTTATTTTTTGGGGAAGCTTTGTTGCTGATACGTACGGCTCCACATATACAGAGACAGAGGGCAAACCAGTTTAGCAAATGAAGTGAAGCCGCACTGTTTATGGGAACTCATTTTTATTCATTCAATAAATATTTATTGAGTACCTCCTGAGACCTGGGGCCTCTTCGGGACACTGGGGATGCAAAAGTGAAACAAACAGATAAAAGTCCCTTTTCTCATAGAGCTCTCTTTCTAGTGTGTGAAAAACAAGGAGGCTGGCTGAGCTGAGTCAACCAGGGAGCAGAAGGAGGAGCAGAGGATCCCAGGGCGGCCCCAGGGGACTGGAGCACATTGGACCTTGCAGCAGACTGTGCACTCCACAGGCAGAGAGCACATAGACTTCTGAGAAATCTGCACCGAGTGCTTGCAGGGGGACTGGTGGACACGCTAGCTGATATGTGAAGGGAAGTGTGGTTGGTAGACCAGATAACTGTATATACACACACAGAGCAGACACCAGGTAGCAAATAGGATGAAGGTATCAATCTTGGCAATGCCAAGGGGAGGTCTAGGGAGGTAGTTGGACACAGTGTGTGTGTGTGTGTGTGTGTGTGTATCTACTTTTATGCCTGATTTTAATCATCTGCATTGCATTGTGAACCTTAGAATTCCACATCGTTGCTTCCTTCCCATCATAACAATGAAAAGGTCTTAAATGAATAGTCAGGTATTGCCATCTGATTCAGGGCTCTGGTCTGAGCAGATGATACTTCATCTGCTTCATGGCTTCAATGGCTTCATATCATACCATTCTTTGTACCAGTGTTAGAAATAAAGGCATATGTCTTTTCCTACTCCCTATACACAAACAAGCCCAGTGGTACATTGTTACAGGTCTATATCCCATGTGAATGGGAACAGTGGGACAATAATCTGATTAGATTCTGTGCCTTAAATTTATTATGGTACCTAGTTTGTCACCAATAAATATTTGCCAAATAAAATGACTTGAAGAACCCATATTGAGTCCAGGTGTTCATTCATCCCTTCATCATGTCTTTACGGTGTACCCACTACATGTCAGACACTGTGCTAGTTACTAGACACGTGGGAAAGGAAAAATGATGCCCTGCCCTCAGGAACTTTCATTCTCAATGTGTTCTATGACAGTGGCTGCTGCTTGCTAGATCCTGATCCCTTCCAAGGGTGGCAGAAGTAGGAATATCTGGATGCTTCTTCAGAAATATCAAATTCTTTCAAAAATTTTTTTCATTATTTTTTTGTGTTCCCATGTTTCTGGAGCTCTGCACATGGGCTTCATGTGCTTTTGGGTAATCCTCAGTAAGAGTGGGAATCAACTGTAAGCCATCGTTTACTAAAAAGAGCCAAGCAGCAGTAATTACACTT
Source organism: Galeopterus variegatus (assembly GCF_000696425.1). Classification (NCBI taxonomy): domain Eukaryota; kingdom Metazoa; phylum Chordata; class Mammalia; order Dermoptera; family Cynocephalidae; genus Galeopterus; species Galeopterus variegatus. The sequence goes on along the minus strand of NW_007732583.1, from coordinate 24,288 downwards.
CTGCCATGGGCCCAGGTTTTTCTGAATATGAAGATGCTGTGGGTTGAATTGGGCCCTCCAGTTGACATGCTGTAGTCCTAACCTCTGGTATCTTAGAATGTGACTTTATTTGGAAACAGAGTTGTAGATAAAACAAATTAAGTTAAGATGAGGTTACACAGAAGTATTGTGGGCCCTCAAATGCAATACAAGTGGTGTCTTTATAAGAAGAGGACACAGAAACATAGCATCCTTGTTATGAAGAACAAACTTCACAAACTTTACAAATATAATCTAAAAACCTCAGATGTGATAGAAAAAAGTTTGCAGAGTTGTCTTACTCATTGCCAAGTGATACTTTTGGAGCTGGGAAAGCAAACTGCTCCTGGATCATCGCCTACCTTTGTTGAACATTTGTTTTTTACAGAAATGTACTTGCTTCTCCTGGAAGTCTACTAAATTATACTTTTTATATAAATTCTCAAATTTAAAAGATGGTCTCCAACTCAAACTTAGAATAAAGATATTGCTGAATTTGGTAGCATGTTGGTGCATTAAAATACCTTACTTTTTATAATATTGTGATTTACACATAAAAAAGAAATGAGCTCTAACCTTGGCAGGCTCCAGAGCTCCTTGTGGGTCTGTCCCTCTGCCCCAAAGGCCTGAAATAAAGCTTCCGTCCAGTCTCCTGCTGCCCGAACATGCACACTGAAGAAGTCCTCCTCGGGGGCAGAGGTGAGCGTGAAGGGGTGCCATTCCAGTGAGGAGATGGACGGGCACTGGAGGAAGATGTACTGCCCCGGCGCCATTGTAAAGTCACGCTTTTTCATGCGAAGTTCTAGGACTCCAGAGGGATGGCTTACCACCTAAATTAGAGCAAGAGAGTTGCTTGTCTTTTTACTAAGGTTAAACAATGAGAAAATGGCCTTCCTTCCAACAAAGGTGTTTTGAGGTGAAATTTACATACACCGCATGTTAGTAGTTGCACATGACATGTGCTACCACTTTCATGTCTGGGTTTGCAACTCCAGCACAAACGAAGTTTCTCTCCTTCAGACTGCCGTCTTTGAAAGCCGCTTCCCAGTGCAGTGCAGTGCCTGCACGTGACCCTATATCTCAGATGGCCAGGCTTCCCACAGCATAGTTGCCCAGATCCAAGAGAATGTAAGCTAGCATCTTTTGCAGATCACTTAATTAGGCTTAAAGTTATTAAAACAGTCACCAGATTATCTCCACGTTTTAAAAATCTAGGAACAGTTTGTTACCTTTTTCAATTATCTGCATCTTTTCTCAATCCTTTGTGAATTAACCCTGGTTTCTTCATGCTAAGTAAATAATGACCTTCAAACTCACTCTGAAATGTTTTGTTTTCTTTTGTTTTAGTTAAGTCTTATCCAGTGTCCCTCCAAGGCTCTGAGTTTTAGATGTAGAGAAGCATCATGCGAGGAGATTTATAACTTGCTGCTTATCAGAGGGAAGGAACTAATTTCCCTCTTAGATTTCCATCTTGTTTTCTGAAAAATCTCTCCAGGCCCCCATGTCTTCTTTTGTGACAAGAGGTATAAGGGAAAAAAATCTAGTATCTAGGTACTATGACAGTATTTTTCCATTTAAAAGAGAATTTCACAGAATTTTTATCATTAGTTCTAAGTTTCTCCTCTCCCTACTGATATTTGTTCTGATACTGCTCTTAAATGGTCTCCCTAGTAACAGCTCTGGTAGGTTTCCAGAAGTTTTACAGTCTGGCTTTTGATATAGCCTGACATCCTTTGGTGCTTAACTTAAAAACAGCAACATAGAAACAGCTTAAAGCAGAAATATGAAGCAATTTCTATACATCTACTTTCATGAAGACAGTTAAGGAGATATAGTATTCTGTTAAAATTATATCAGCAAAGTGGTTGCTGTGGTTTGAATGTCCTGCAGCTTATTATGTTGGAGCTTATTATGTTGGAGCTTAACCCCGAGCACGGTATTTGACAGGTGGAGTCTTTAAGAGGTGATTGGATCGTGAGTGTATGAAGCCATTTATATGCCCATATGAAAGGATTAATAATACATTCTTGGATTAATGGGTTAATGGCTGAATGGGTTATCAGGGAATAGAGGAGAGGCTTTATAAGAAAAGAAAGGAGCATGATAGCATGCTCTAGCCATGTGATTCCTGCATCATCATAGGTGACTCTCTGCAGAGTCCCCACCAAGAAGAAGCCCCTCACCAGATGTGCTCTCTGGATCTTTGACTTCCCAGCCTCCAAAACTGTAAGAAATAAACTCTGTTTTGTTACAAATTACCCTGTTTCAACTATTCTGTTATAAGCAACAGAAAATGGGCTAATACAGTGGTATAGGTTTGGTTAGCAGAGAATTTCTTCGTGGACATTTAAAAACTGGGGAGAAAGTATTTGGGTGTCTTTTCAGTCTCTTAAATGTGCATTTTTGGTCTTGGTCTACCTGTTTCTATCATCTTCCACCATGAGGTAAAAATTGGAGAGGTGTGAGGATGCTGGCAAGGCTGGAAATTGCTGCCCAGGAGCAGTCTGCTCAGTAGGCAGAGCTCCATATACGTCCTTCCTGTCCATTTTGAATCCCCCAGCACTCCTCCTGCTCTGAACCCTATGGTGACTGTTTCCCTGTCCTCTGCTCCATAGTCCCAGGCAAGAGTGTGTGTCCTTGAAAATGTTTGTCTGTTATTTATTTGTATGTGTGCAAAATCCCTGTCTTCATGTGGTAGAGAAAGTGATTATCTTTCAAGTTACTATGAGCAGTGTAAAGCATGCTCACTCCCCTGCTTTTTCCCCTTAGAGGGAAACCAGAATAAAGAGAAATACAGATCATTCCTGTGCTGTACTATAAACCTTTATCAGAATTCTGTGTACCAGTCTGGAGCCCTGATCCTTGTCTTCAGCAAAATTAGTCACACTAAAAGATGCTCAGGATACAGGCAATTATTAGAACAGAAGATGAGCCTCTAAATTACAGACAGTTCTGCAATAAAAATGGCAAATTAAAAACTTGGGCTAATAAAAAATTTTCATCTACGCTCAGGCTTTTATTCAGACATAAAGCTACATGCATACCTTGGTAATGACAACTTCTTGTTGAAATCGCCAGAACCTAATTATTCTTTCACACGTATACAAGACCACAGGGCCTAAAACCCATTTCCAAGCCTGCAGAGAGCAGCAGAGAGAGAGGAAAAGGAAATGAAAATGGAATCCAAATATTTTCAATTTGTACCAAATCAATACATAACATGACGGGGTTTAGACATTTTCCTTTAACTTTGGGCCAGTTATCAACAACAAGATGTCTCTCTGTATTAAATGCTAGAACATTCAATTATTCCTTGAAGTCTACAAGCTTATTTAAGGGATTAAATTCTTCTATATTGGCTTTTATGCTTACTTGATCAATGGTGCCTTTATGTAATTAGAAATAATTGAATTTGCAAAGAAATAAGAAAGCAGATTGATGTTTATGTTACCTATGATAGGGTCATAAATGCTTCCAAACTCAGCTAAAGTCAAAGGCTTACAAAGCTACATTGCTCAGCCAACATAGAACATCAGAAATTAAATTCAGAAATTTCAAAAAGCAATTTTTTTGACCAACAATGCATCACAACCAGGGGGCCTGCCTGAATAAGCATGCTCACGCATGCATGTGTGCACACCCACACCCCAATCTTATGTTATCTGGAATAAAATATAAAGTTAGTTTCTTAGTGCCTTAAATCTAAGTTTACAGACTCCAAACAAAAGCCTCAACAATCTTCTGCAGAATTGTGACAGTGAAAATTTCCATCTTCAATAAATCAGATACTATGTTAACCTTTTATGAGTATAATCTGCATTAATCTGCAGGCTATTCCTGTACCAGGTGTTGTGTACAACATTAGGTAAAAGGGAAATAATGATAACTTAAAATTTTTGAGGACTTTATATTAGATCTGATGTTGAACAATCCCAAGAGGCATATGATGTATTTATTTCACGGAAGAGGAATCTAAGGCTCAGTAAGATCAGACAAACTATCAAGGGCCATAAAGGTAATAAGTGTCCAGTACAGATGCGAACCTCAGCCTGAATTCCTTCCAGGACCTTGGGGTGCCTGGAAAGCACCCATATGATCGTGCTTTTACCTTATGATCATGCTTCTTTCTGTGCAGCACTAAAATGGGTACTGAGGCTTGTTTTACAAAACATTAGAGACCCGCAGACCCATTGAGTTTTAGGATGTTAAGGGTTCTTGGAAATCTAGTCTAATTTTCCTTTTAAAGCAGAAACCTGATATTATGGGAATGGGTCTGAGTTGCCTGGGAGGACTGAGTTAGAGGTGAGAGAGCCAGAACTGGGCTCGACCCTTTTGGTAATGTTCTTACACTTCCTCCTGGGTTTTCTACGCCCACTGCAGCCTTACTCCGTGAATAGTATTTTGGGAGCAGAAAAAGTGTCTCATTGTTTTGATCTAGATTTTCACTAAACCCTTACCGAGTGACTCATTACTCACTCGTCCATCTCTTCTGTTGACCGGTCACAAGCATTATTTATTATTTATTTAGGATTATTTTTACTTCTTTTGAGTTATCCTTCTTGTTTTTTTTGTATTTCTTCTTTGTTTATTTCTGGCTCTGTTTGCATGGTACCTCTCCTCACCTACATCAACCCTCTCTGCATTTTTCCTGGGGGCCTCTTATTGGCCTGATAAAGGCTAGATTTACACAGGCAACACAAAGCAATTTGACCCACTTACTCTTTTCTTCCTCAGTGGGACTCAGCAATGTGTTCAGAATGGCAGAGAGAATAAAAATTATGCTGTGGGTGAGGTGGTGAAGACGATCAGAATAAGGAAAAGCTAGGAAGTATGAAGGATGGGGCTGGACCAAGGGAATGAATCCTGAAGACTCTTGTGCTTGAATGAACCAGAAAGTGGTTTGAGAACTGGTTTGGATATTTGCAGAAATGATAGCAAGGATGCAGTTCTTTCTACATGGGCTTACAGAGCTATTTGCAAAAACACCTGCATAGTCTTTATGTATTTTTACAAATTATCTTCCACACCCATTTTAGAAAGGTTAGAACACCACATTCATTTTAGTGGTGTCAGATCAGCCATGGTCTCTGATTTTCCATGTTGATGAAATGGAATGGGTTATTTTTCTTTCTATGATTAGTCAGGAAGGCGTTTGTAAGCCATTAATCCTTGGCTCTATGTCTACTCTGGTATATAAATTGCCCCAGGAGGAGAGAGCCCAGTTTAGTCACACTGCACACTCCTGGAGCCCTTGGAAGTTAGGGGGTGACGGAGGGATGGTTCCAGAATTAGGAAACTGTCCTAGCAGTGATGACCAGACTAGACAAGAGCAGATGAAGACCAGGAGACCACGCCCAGAGCAGGAGGGCTGTGTGGCAGGTGGAGCCTGCACTGGCTCTCTCAAGACCTGGGTTCTGGTCTTGGGGCTACCATCCCTCATCCTGTGCCTTTAGGCACATCTTGGGCTTTATTATGTTCAAGTTTCCTGTTTTGTAAAATGGAAAATAGTTGGAGAAAATTATTATTTAGATTTCCTCCAAGCTCTTAAATGCTTTGGCTTTATTCACAAATATAACTATAAGGTTGGGGGAAAATACTGTAGATAGCAGCAGAAAGTCAACAAAATGGGGATTGAAGAAAGGCCAGAGATTCAGAGTGAATGCTGTCAAGTGTAGAGAAGAAAGTTGCCTGTCACAGAGTTAGGCAGGAGCTCTGGTTTCTTGATGCGGCTTTGCTGGGAATGTCCTTGGAGACCATAGGTAAGAGAGTGAAACTTCTTGGACCTCAATTTCCCCATCTATTTAATAAAGGGGCAGAACTATTCAGTATCTAAGTTTCTTTCATGCTAAAATACTCTGTGCATTTTTAGCTTTTTTTTTTCTTCTCCAAAAATACTCAAAAAGTCATGGTACAGTGAATATGTTATGATAGAAATAAAACTATGTTGATTTAGAAGCAGCAATAATGAAACTTGTTTCCTCCTCTTTCACTCCTGTTTTTTCATTCCTGCCAGAAAATAAGAACATGCTGGCTTTTATTTTTATTTTTTTTTATGTTTGTGTTTATGAATAGCCCCACTATCTAGACAATAAGATCTCCTGGGTCAGGACCCACATTTCTGAATCCCGTCTAGTGCAATGCCAAGCATATAACAGCCACTTGGTGAAAAGTTTGCTGAATCGACTCTACCTCAGCTAAAGCTTTCCCCTTTACCACCACCATCATTCCCTAGTAATTAATAAAACATCAGCCTTATGATTATTATTCGCTGATGTCGTAGTTAAATGTAATAAGGTGCATCTTTGGCTAAGGAGGACCAGGCATCTTTTGAGACTGGATGTGCACGAGCAATCCCAGAATCTGGAGTCTTGTATATGTCAGTGAGTGAGTTTGGAGTAGAAAGAGGGAGTCAGACAAGTAGGGGAGGGAGGGCTGCAAGGTATAATTGGTTCCTTTGATCAGTCCTGTTTATACCAGGTGATGTACAAAGCATTCTCTGTCCAACATCAGGAGTAGTGCACCACTGAAGGTGAATTGATAAATACCCTATTGATAAAAGCACCATGAAAATGCACAGAGTTAAGACAGGCAAAGAGGAAGAAATGGAGTCTTGCAGAGGCTGGATAAGTGTGGTGCAGTGAAGCAGCCCTTGCTTGTCCTTGAGAGGCCTTTTGGATTCGGTGTCTATGAGACATCAGAGAGAATATTGTACAGTTCACCCAAGCGGTAATTGTACAGCCCATCTGGGTAAGCGTGGTGCAGTGAAGCAACCCTTGCTTGTCCTTGAGATGCCTTTTGGATTCAGTGTCTATGAGACATCAGAGAGAATATTGTACAGTTCACCCAAGCGGTAATTGTACAGCCCACACATGCTTTGAATCAGGATCCATTAAAAATAATGGGAAAGAGTGACACTCTGAGTTTGGGTGTGCAAGGAGGTGTAGCAGGGGAGAGTTAACAGAGAGATGGGTAAGTTCCCCCCTCTTAATGATAATTAATGTCAGCGTACACTGCTGGGAGCAGGCCCTGGTCTGTATTCATGAGGTGTGGGAGAGTATTGATTTTTTTATGGAGACTGTAGCTGAAAATTTTAGAGAGGCATTCATGTTCCTCATTAATATGCAGGCTGGATAGTGGCTACCGAGAGTTGAGTTTAAAACAGAGACAATCTATACTGGCCATTAAAAGAACCACAGTCTAATGGGCACATCTATTCTGGTTCTCTCAATTTTAAATATTCCTCCTAGTGGTTTCACCCTTAAAATCCAGTGCTTAATTTAATATATTTGAGGGTTTTAAAAAAAGGCAACCATTTATATTCTTCATATATTGATGACAATTTCCTAAATCCCTACCATTTATATACTATTATATACTATTATCCTGTTTTTTATGATACATATTTTTGGGCACCGGTTTCCTCCTAGTTTTTCTTAATCTGCCAGTTTCATTTATTATCATTCGTGCATCACCCAGATGTCCCAAAGATTTGCACTGTTCTAAGATACCTGAGGAGATGAAATGAATTATTATTTCTTTTTACTTATGCCACTAACTCTGATTACAGCATATCTGGGAAATCTTACTCTTGCGATCTGTGGACAAAATTACCTACTCAAATTAGTTAAGTCTTTTCCTGGCTAATACTGTCATTATTTCTGTTACAAGAGCTTAATTAGAACAAGAAGTAAATGCATTGTACACCCAAATTTTTTTGATCCCAAAAATTATAGAAAGAAAGAAGGCAAGCTTATAAAGGGGGAATGATTCTCATTTGGTTGTTACTTAATGTAAGTTTCAGAAGAGATGCTGTTAACTCTTGGCATGGAGAGGGCAGTTATGCTGGGGAACAAGGAGCCGAAGATGCCTGGGGACAGCAGAGGGTGATCAGCCACGAGACTAATTCCTCTGGAGACAGTATTGTTCTGTTATGAGCTCCTGCAATGTCAGCCATCTATGTTTAAATGTGAATAGAAGAACACATTTCAAAGCTGAACAGAGTGCTTTTGGCAGTAAACCTCTTTTAGAATTATCCGTAACTCAATTTCCCCATTAGCACACTTAATAAAGAGTTGGCTTTGTCTAGTGGTGAAATGGGCTGTTCTTTTTTCAAGCATATAAAAGCTCTAGTTACTTTAACTGTGGAGACACTTATTTTTAAAAGCTCCTGGGTTCATTCTTACCGAGGGTTCCTTGCCAGAAAATTGAGGTGCAGGACACTGAGCAGCTGTCTGCCACTCAGCATAGTGGTCTCTGCAGAAGGTGACATTGTGGAGCCGGAGACTCTCTGGAGTTTGGCCTCGAACAATCCGACTTGTTTTTTTTTAAAAACCAAACAAACAAAAAACAAACAAACAAAACAAAAAAAGAATGTCAACCTGACTTTGTGTAGCTTTGTTATATCACAGATATATATTCTATGGTGTGCTCTGGAATAACACATCCACTTCTTGAAACTCGGGCTGTCATTCATTTCTCTGAGCATCTTTAAAAAATAAGTATTTAAGAAGTCTTGAATAACTGACGATCCCAGAAAAGAAGTGCCCCTCTGTGGTATCCTGTGTTAAATGGCAAGTGTCTATATTAGAGAATCCATAATGAAGGGAAATTGTTTGGACACATTCTTTTGTAGACTGTTGAATTTAATTAGGTTTCATCTCGTCCTGATTGCTGATTTGGGATAACTGGCTAACTTTGCACTATTTGGTTCTTTTGCAGATTTATTTAACTTTTACCCTTCTTGGTTTGTTTCTGAGTGCTTACAAGTTTTCAAAAGAAGAAATAAAAAAAATAGTTCCTGAATAATGATATTCTTCCCCCAGTGACTATTAGTAGGCTTACTGTTTGACAGGGTCAAAATAGGTCACTATGAAGTGTGTCTTCAAGACTGTCCTGATAGACTTAAGAATGGAGAGAGAAGCCAGGCTTCATGAATGGAGCACTGGACAAAAAGTCCTGTACTCCTGCTGTATTATATTTGCTACAGATGCACTGTCGACTGACCACTGACAAATTGCCTTGGTACATGCTCCTAGGGTTACCCACTGGTGAATTCCTAGGTGTTTCTGAACAAAACGTGTTGACATATTTTGAGAAACATGGTGCTGACGGAGTGAGAAACTTTAGTATCACACAGACTCATGTCCTGGGTAGCCAGTGGAGTAGCATGTCCCCTTTTGCATCCTAGGGCATGGGAGGAGGGAGCAGTAATGCCCTTGGAAACAGCCCGGTGTCAGCTGGAACTGACATCTTGGCCTTTGTCCCAGTCCTTTTCATGGAAGTCATCCAAACTTGATACCATCACTTTGAGTTAGATGAGCAAAACTATCTGTAGATCTCCAATGTACAAATGATGCCCAGACATAGCAAGAGTAAATAACATGTGGGTGCCAGAGGAAAGACTCATGAATTTTAACACCTTCATTCTCAGGCTGGCAGCAACAATCCCTATATTTTCTAAAAGAAGCCTCAGATCCTCCCACAAATGCTGTATCTTTTAAAAAGTTTTAAACTTTTAAAAAAATGTCTTCATCTATGCCATCCCATAATAGGAAGATTAGTGTGCTTTAACACATTCCAATAATCCTACTTTTACTTGGCATTTTGTATAGAATTTGCAAATTACTTTTGCTGTAAACAGTAGCTATAGAATACTTCAAGCTGAGAAGATTAAATGAGGCCCTTATCCCAAAATAAGCCTTTCAACTAGTTTAAAATGACTTAAAAAATTTTATCGTATGAAATGTTATTTGGATATTAAAAAAAATCTCCAGTGAAACACTGCCCACTGAAATCCTCTGTGCTTCTACAATGCAGTGGGGTGTGAATGCGGGGGGCCTACGTTTGGGGGATGCTCGCATAATTTCAGCAAAGAGGACTTCTAGGCATGAGTGGATTATAAAGAGCCTCAGGAGTGTGCTGTAGGGCTGACAACCCGGCATCAGGAGCAGAATCAGCAGCAGAAAGGGAGGACTGCCCATCTCTAAGGTGGAATACATATGCACCACCCACAGCACTCTCCCCAAATACAGAAGAGCAGGGTGAGGGACCCCACACTGAGAAGAGCCAATCGCAGATACTTTCAAGCTGAAAGAGAGTAGAGGGCCTTTAGCCAGCAGCAGCATAAATGCAAAGGTTGGCTGACTGGGTTGCTAGGGATGAGCGGAGGGATGCGCAGTCTTTTAGGGTAAACCATGCCACAGGGGTAATCCTTCCTTCTACAATGTGTGTATGTCAGACAAGCTGGTGGATGGTGGGGGAGCTCTTACTCAGGCACAGGCAGTGGCAGAGACGGGGGGACCCCCTTCTAGAAGTGGGGGGCTCTGAAAGGGGGAGCATGTAATGCAGGAGGGAGATTGGAGGGGGCAGTTGACTTGCTGAGATGCAAATCCCATGTGGATGGTGGGGGAGCTCTTACTCAGGCACAGGCAGTGGCAGAGACAGGGGGGGGACCCCCTTCTAGAAGTGGGGGGCTCTGAAAGGGAGAGCATGTAATGCAGGAGGGAGATTGGAGGGGGCAGTTGACTTGCTGAGATGCAAATCCCATAGAGCTGCCGTAGGTCCCCACGCAGGACCCAGAGTCACCAAGGCTGTGTGAATTCCTGAGCCAGGCAGCCTCTGCAACTACATGCTTGCACTCCCAGGTCTGTGCAGACACAGAGCCCACCTCCGGTACAGGACCCTCTGCACCCAGCAGCAGTGGTGGTGGGAGACAGAGGAGGGGAACAGGGTATTCTGCTGGGGTAAGGAGCAGAGGAGGGAGTACTGGCAAGCCAAGCAGGGCGTTTCACTGTCACCCCACACATTTTCGCAGGTGTCAAGGATGGTTTAATTCATAAATGTGAGGACTCATTCTTCAAGGGCTTGTTAAGAGTAATCGTTTGGTTGTCTGAAGCCTGGCATCTTAGATTTGACTCTGTCATTTATTCATCGTGGGACCTTGAATGCCTCACTTGACCCTCTGCCCATGTTTCCTCCTTGTGAAATGGGACAGCACCTTCTCTATTTGGCAGGACTGTGGTCGGGGTCAAATTGATCATGCACGTGAATGTGTTTTGAAAATTGTAAAATGGAAAAAAAAGGTGTCAATTTATGAAATACTAAACAGGACAAGCTAGTTCATAGACAGCAATTGGTTAATTGCCATAATCATTTATTAATATTTAAAGAACCAAAAGCATTATGTCTGAGGGTGAATATACTTGCTCTCTGAAATACTTCAAGTGTTGACTCCAGCTTCCTAATGAAGGGATTAGTGGTATCAGGAAGGTGTTGAATGCCGGAACAGCATTTTATGGAATGTCTGTGCAGAAAGGAACCCTAGAGGTCAGATGGGGAAACTGAGACCCGGAGAACTTAATGGGCTTGCCCACAGTTGTTCTGACGACTAGTGGCAGAGCTGGATCTAGAGCCCAGGTCAGACTAGCCATCCTATATACTGTCCCCTTCTGCATACTGGGTTTCCTAGCTGATGGTTATTGTTAAGCAGAGTAAAATCTGGGTGTCAAAAATATATATCCTGACCAATCCCACATCAATTGGATTGCAGAAACAGGTACTGAGTGAAACATAGATCTACTGTCATCCAGCATTCGTTAGAATTCCTAAATCTTATAAACATGTCAAGACTCACTAACAGAGTCAGCTAGGAAAAATAAACAGAATACTTTACCGCATTTGTAGCTTATTTTCAGTGTTACTAAAAAGTGTCTGCCACAGTAAATGTGCTTTTTTTACACATTATATGTGTCCTTTAGCCACTGCATGTCATGTCCCTCCATCAGAAGGACTTTCTGGGATGATTTTGGGATTCAGAGAGATAAAAATCTTAACACAGTGAGCATAGTAAGGACTTACCCTGCCCCGTGGATAGCCAGACTGATAAAGAAGATGATGAAAACATGGTGCGTGTACCAGAACAACTCATAGGAGACCTGTCTGATGAACTCCGTCGAAGAGGTCATGATCAAGATCAAAGCCAGAGATATCACCAGGCCAGTAATGCCTGCTATCGTCATTAGCAACTCAGTGGTTGTGTTCTAAAAAAAAGAATGCCACAATATTAATATCTTAGGACACTTTTCCATTTTTAGAATCAGTACTTGAGAGTCCAAGCAGGTAGCCATTCACAATGCTTTACTAAGAAGCATATCAGCCTCAACAATGGTCCTGGTACAACCCAAGAAGTGACTTCCTTCTCCTTCCCTCTGCCCCATCTTATGGTGGACATTTGCTTTGCACAAATTTCATAAAATGCCATTTTATTAATTACATTATTTCATTTGTATAAATGAATTTTTATATCAAAGTTATTATGTTGAATTGAAATTTAGGCAATACATTAAAAAAGCATTTTAAGATAAAATACTGCAAAATAAATCAGAGTTTTAAGTTGTTAATTTAAAAAATAAATATGTGGATCACCATGCTTAATTGCATTTTAACATTAATAAATACATTTTTTGAGAGGTTCCTTGGGGGGCATTACTAATAAAGCAGCTGCACACTCTGTTCCCTTGGTAGTTATTCCTTCCTCTTGCTCTTTAATTGGGAAGACCATGACTTGCATTTCTTTCAGGCCATCTCAGGGGACCTGGAATAAGGCCTGATAAATCCTAGGTGATCAATAAAGGTACAGCTACTCTTATCTGGTGGATACTGCCACAAGCCAGAATTTTGACCTGTGAGTGCAAGGGACAGCTAAATAGCCTTTAGAATATGAATCACAAAGCATTTTGTTTTTACTGTGAGTTTCCTATATTCTTGCCAAGTCATTAGTATTCATACATTGTATTACTATCATTGAAACGACCATGAGCTCAATAAACTCACACTATATCTTTTGTCAGTAAAACCTCATTAATTTGGGCTTCTGTGAGATCTGGAGGTAATTTGGACAGGGACTTCTCTGCTGTTTATTTTTTCTTTGCAGAGCAAAGTGTGGAAATAAAATTGAAAGGAGTATGTCTAAAACATTTAAAAGATTTTTTTTTCAAGTATACTCAGGCATTTTAGAAATCCATTTACATCATATGATGTGCTAATTTCAAGTCATTCTTCTTTGCTTATTAAAGCAAATCCCCACTTCTCTTTCCTTGTAATTTACAGGCTGGTTTGAGTTGCAATGTATCTTCTAAAGCAATGCCACTGCATCTCTTTAGAAATGCTCTGTAATGTACACTTTGTGTTATTGATACTCATCTCTCTCCAAATATCCCAAATTAGAGGGTTTCCTGAGCTTAATTAGTACTTACATGGTATATTGCTTCTAAAATTTTGAAATAACTGTAGTGGGAGTAGTTTAATTATCTTGTTCAATTGCTTTAAAAGTATTTAAAATAAATATTATTTATTATATAGTCTCTTCAAAATGTGGAGATTTGTTCTTGGATGTGTGTAGCAACGAATTGTCCAGAGCCTTAATGGGGAAAAGTGTTAACCCTCATAAGTGCCCAGAAAAATGCTGTGGCTCTACCCAGTGACCCCCAAAGCAAGCCACATGCTTAGGGCTTCTGTAGTTTTGATTTAGAACTGTGGAATTTGTGCTTCTGATTCCTGTCACCTAAGAAAAGGTAGGCCAACTTGATCAATGGCCCGATATTGAAAATTATCTTAGGTTAATTAGGGCCCATGACATGAATCTCCCCAAAACAGACGTCGAATTTCCCTTCTTCAAATAAGGCTGCCTGGGAAAAATGGCCACTTAAGGAGATGGCCTGGATATTAACAGACAGATCTCCATCACTCGAATGTATTGCTTTAAGGCTTTTCTTGGGCAATATAGATTTTTTTAAACTGTTCAACACGCTGGGCCCATATTCCAATATGGTAGTACATGAATAAAGGTTTAGATCAACAAAAAAGAGGTGGATTAAGGGAAAGGAATGTCTTTATCTCTAAAGGTGGATTGCTGTGGCTACATTTTTGGTTCTCTTTTTGTTTCCTGCAGGTGCTGCCACTCTGTGCGCACAGGTCATTAGCATTAATGATGTCACTAGCCATTCAGGTCTTATTATAAAATTAGCTGTTTTACCCAGTATTTGACTTGGCAAACCAGCTACTCATATGTGTGCCAAAGTATGAGGCATAGGAGAAGAGATCCAAAAAACAATTTGCAAATTGAAAATGAAGACATCCAATTTATAAGCCCTGGATTTAGATGGCACTTCATTCATTATGACTCTAACGTCAGTGAAAAATATCTAATCACGAGCTGCTTTAAAAATTTTAAATATTAGGGTTTTACCAGGTTACTGCTTTTCTTATTTCAGTATATAAATTTTTGCTATGAATTAATTAAGTGCATGTTTTTTTTTCTTGCTCATAACCTTTCAGCAACATTAATGGTAGAAAAAAATAACTTTAAAAAGGCTGAAATTGACATGAACATTTGGCAGAAACTTCTTTTCCCCAGTTGTTTTATTAAAAGCTTTTGAAATACAGTGTTCCTGATAAAGGAAGGATTTTTCAGACGAGAAACTAGTAGCATGCATGTACTCACTGTATAGAAGGTCCGGATGGGGTTGAGGTAGCTCTCATTTGGGGTGTTTCCAAGCTTGGAAAGTGCAGCTGGAAGTCCCTTGGCTTCCTCCGACTGGCTCAGGCGATAGCGCTCCAAGTTGAACAAATGTGCCACGATGTGGATGGCTAAGGATGGGGAGATGGCACAGGACACGCACTATATGGATTTCTTCCTTTGTAGGTACTCAAAAATACGATGCCTCTATGCCCAAGTTTCTGTTCTGGTTTCGGTAATCTCCAAGGAAAAGTGATTTATTTGTGTATCTTTCCCAGTGTCTTGAATGGAGTGGATGGAATACTAATGAAGATATTATATGATTTACCACATTCATTTTAATTATATTAAGGAATAAAGTAAATCTTAATTCACCATAATTTAATTTTAAATATAAGACCATTCTGGATGTGGAATAAGTGTTATGATATCACAACATAATACTTCTTTTTTTTAAAAGTCTGAAAGCATTATTCTAGAATACTGTACATCATGCACACTGATATGTGTATATAGTATGCATGATAGATGCCAGGAGAGATATTGTTTTTGTTCTCTTTCAGACATTATATCTTTTATTCTCTCCTTTATAAACTTTAATATATATGTCTATATTCCCCTACACATACACATACACACATAAATTTACATGTGTTATTTCNAGGTCCGGATGGGGTTGAGGTAGCTCTCATTTGGGGTGTTTCCAAGCTTGGAAAGTGCAGCTGGAAGTCCCTTGGCTTCCTCCGACTGGCTCAGGCGATAGCGCTCCAAGTTGAACAAATGTGCCACAATGTGGATGGCTAAGGATGGGGAGATGGCACAGGACACGCACTATATGGATTTCTTCCTTTGTAGGTACTCAAAAATAAGATGCCTCTATGCCCAAGTTTCTGTTCTGGTTTCGGTAATCTCCAAGGAAAAGTGATTTATTTGTTTATCTTTCCCAGTGTCTTGAATGGAGTGGATGGAATACTAATGAAGATATTATATGATTCACCACATTCATTTTAATTATATTAAGGAATAAAGTAAATCTTAATTCACCATAATTTAATTTTAAATATAAGACCATTCTGGATGTGGAATAAGTATTATGATATCACAACATAATACTTCTTTTTTTAAAAGTTGGAAAGCATTATTCTAGAATACTGTACATCATGCACACTGATATGTGTATATAGTATGTATGATAGATGCCAGGAGAGATATTGTTTTTGTTCTCTTTCAGACATTATATCTTTTATTCTCTCCTTTATAAACTTTAGTATATATGTCTATATTCCCCTACACATACACATACACACATAAATTTACATGTGTTATTTCAAGTGGATTGAAACAAGCCAGTATTTATAGAACTAAACACACCTTCTGTAAATTCCTAAGAAGTAAACTGAGCTTTCTAATTCTGGGATTTGGTGATGTCTAATTTCTAAAGAAAGAGATTAAGCTCAGGAACACGGTATCATCTGGCCTGAGGATTCTATGACTAATACCCCTCTCTCCTGTCTTGTGAAATCTGCGGGGAAGCCTGCAGTCACAACATATAGACAATGATGTACTGACCGATGCCTTTCCTGCAAATGGAACCCCGGCTGGGTGGCCAGCTGACACCCACCACTGGGATCAGATTCAAGTGGGAAGGGAGGATTCATTACCCAGAGAATACATAATTTTCCAGTTGATATCCTTTTTTTCTGTACCCACAGAAAGAAGCAGCAGGGCCTAGTACTGGTACACTGTCTATACAGGTTGTGGGAGAGTTGTGAGACCCTCCATGGCTGTACATTGTGGATTGAGGTGTGGAGGAGTGAGGGGAAAAAAGGAACAGCAGAAACTTCTAAGAATATTGGTGCCATTTTGGTCCCTGTGGTCCTATTAGAAGATATATTCTGGAATGCCATCTTCTACCTAGACTCTTCTCTCTGTCACCTGAGCCCCTTCTATCGTTCCCTTTTCTGTCTTGCAAAGTTCTACTTATGCTTTAAGATCCAATTCAAAAGTTGTTTTTTATCACACAGTCTTTAATTGCACAGGAACAAACGATACTTTGATTATGGTATTTCTCAGACATTATTGTTATGAATATTTATTTATACCTGCATCCCCCAATGGACTTTACTCCTCAATGATGGGCTTTATTTTTCCTTGAAACCTGGAACATTGCTTAGCACCAGTAAGTATTTAATAATTATTTGCTAAGTGACAAGAGATTACAGAAAGGTAGAA
Source organism: Galeopterus variegatus (assembly GCF_000696425.1). Taxonomy (NCBI): domain Eukaryota; kingdom Metazoa; phylum Chordata; class Mammalia; order Dermoptera; family Cynocephalidae; genus Galeopterus; species Galeopterus variegatus. The sequence continues at coordinate 7,523 of NW_007732583.1, read as the reverse complement.
AGGGTAAAGAAAGGGTCAGGAAATCAATCAATAGATGCAACATTGTTGGAATAATGTCTTCTCTGCTAATATATATTTTTTACACATTCTTCTTTAGCCTTTAAGTTGACAAGTCAAATATACTTCTGGTTGAGGCTCATCTAAAAACGCAAAGCACATGCTAGTTTTTTTTTTCATCTTTGATGTTTACTGCCTCCATAGGGGTTCAGCAAAGTTACCACCCAATGTCTATGAAGGGGCTGCTTTGTAATCTCAGGATCCACAAAGCTAGAAAAGCTTATTTAGCAGCAGTCTTTTTCAATATGCTATACATAAAAAGGGAACTATCTGCTAAATTGAACACAAACATTGTCCAGTATTCCTAATTTCTGTTTTCTGATAATTACCTCAAAGTCTTTAAAAAACAAGTATTATTAATCATGGCTAACATCTACTGAATGTTGACTATACAACAGACACTGTTCTAAATGCTGTAGGCATATTATCTGATTTAATCCCCAGGTATTAGTCTTATTCCCATTTTACAGGCCAGTGCTCAAAAAGTTAAAGATTTTGTAGTCCATTAATGGTGAGTGTGGGATAGAACCCTGTTTGCATGACTCTGGGGCCTTATCTTCTGACCTTTAAGCTGTATTGCTTCTTTTAACTAATCAATAATTGTTATACATTATTGTTAACTCTAGAGTTTCTCCCATGGGCTTAGATAAAATTCTTTGAATGGTTCACTTGGTGACTTTAATCTGGAGCTAAACTGTTCCTAAGTCTTATGACTGATTATGACATTTGAGTCTCATCATAGTTTGGTGTAAATGCTCCTTTTACAGTCCACCCCTTTGCCCTCACTCCTAGCTTTCTTTGCTTCTCCTTCCAGGGACTAAAGCACTCCAGACAGGAAGAGGAGCTGTTCCTGTTTTACAGGAATAGAAACTGAGCTTCAGATCAAATTAAGTGACTTGGTTACCATTGCATAATCCATATGTGACAGTCAAAAGGAGAATGCAGGATAAATATTCTGTCTTTTGTATTATTCTATAACATTCTTCTCCCATGTAATGAGTCATTGATCACAATCTGCTTTCTGTTAGATTGATTTCCACTTGAGAATTTGACCCTGTTAAGCTAAATTTAAGTACATTGATTGAATGAAGATATTGAACTATTTATTCTTTTTGCTAGTCCTCTTATAACAGCTGAAGAAACTAATAAGTAGTATAAGAAAGCCTAAGATGCTTTTTCAAGAGGTAGCTCCCAAGGGAATACATTAAAAACTACTCTCTGGTATTTTTCATGTACTTTAAAATTCATCTTTTAAATATTCCTTTGCTCCAGCAACCTCCATTTTGTTTTCTTTTCACAAGGTAGAAGAAAAAAAGTGGAATATTTTGTTTATTTCAGGAATTCTCACAGAGAAAACTGCTAATGCCCATTTTGCTTGTTTAAACATTTTATTTTCCTCTTTGATCTGATCGTAATTTTGTAGTAATCTCTTTCTGGAAGTAAATCTATACTGGCTACTAAATCCAGGGCTGTCGGGACTTGATAGATACCAGGGAAGATATTGGTTTTTTGTTCTTTTTCAGATATATTTTCTATTCTTTTCTTTATGTGTTTTAGTTTTTAAGATATGAATATTGATGCTGTCTATGTTACAATGATAGTTGCTTCAGATATGTGATAAAATAGTGATATGATTTGATTTTTCTCTCTCTTACTCATCGATATCATTTCATGTTATTAGATGTGATATTATGTAGCAGAAAGAATACTGAAGCGGATACTTCTCAGTAACTTAACTTCCTTCAGCCTCTGTTTTCTCATCTGTGAAATGGGTGGATTGGACTAGACTACATGATATCTAAGCTCCCTTCCAGCTGTGTGGCTCCTGTGTCTTCCTTTGAAGTTAACTGGGAACATTTATCCTCTAGAAGGGATCTGTAGACCAATACAGAAGTAATGAAGCATGAAACCCATGTTTTAATGTGTTTTCAGAATCAACACAGGTTTAAATGGGGCTCTTCAGTTTGTGGTAAATCCAAAGCCACCAGCTATGTGGGTGAGCTCTTCCTGGTGTCCCTGTGAACTTTCTATGGTACTCACTGCTGTACTCTTGAAGGAGCCCAAAATATGCATTTTCATAACCCATACCAATGTGCCAGGCTAAAAGATGCTATAACTGGATCTTTCTGCAATTTTATTTTCTTACTAAAGAGAGCTGCAATCTTGGGAACACTACACATGAACATTTAATTGGTGTGTGAACTTCTGAGTTCAAATAAGAAGCTTTTATTGAAGAGTGAACAAAAAAATCATAAAGCCTACAATTAGAGCCAGTTGCCCTGTGGAAGTTCCTTTTCCTTCTTTCTTTCCTTCATTTTATTTTTCAGGAGATCAAAGAAAGCGTAATGGAGGGGAATCTTGGAAGCCTGGTCAGTTCCTGTCGTTTTTCTGCCTGCCTGTTGGTGATAACAGTCATTTCAGAGCTAGTCACCTCCTAATTAAGCAGCCTTTAGAAACAAGGACCCAGGGACAAATCCTGGCTGTGCTTTTGCTGCTAGAATCTGGTTGCAAACTTTCAAATTTGTGGTCTGATTTCTGCAGGAAGACTCCAGCAGGCTGTGTGTGCCAGGCATTTGCAAATCACATTAAATCCTGTTAGGCAGGACTGGGGATATAGAGCCTCCTTGGAACTCCCAGTGCCTCAGGCAGAACTGGTTAGGAGCAATTCTTCAGGGGTCAGGGCCTGAGGAATATGTGCCTTTGTGACTGTTCTCAACTGTGGGGCCTCCAAATCTTTATTTTCTCAGTAGCCTTATTATGATCTCTCTCCTCTCAGCCCACCCCTGTTATGTTTATTGATGTTTGTAAACTAATTTTAGCAAGTCATCAGGAGCTGCACTGGGGTAATTGTATACCTCTGCAACCTGGCAGACGCAAGCTGCAGAATTTGCCAGAGAGAGCTGCCTGGGTCACTATTTACAGCCTCCTTTGATGGAAGCTTGGGCTCGAAGTGCTACTTTTCAATCAGAAGGGTCTTCAAGGTCTACTGTGGACCAGGGAATCCAGAAAGATCTGCATTAATAAGAACGGAGAGGCTGTGAAAGTATGATTTTTATACCGGTGGGGTCATAGGTCCCTGAAAATGATTTATTAGTGGTTGAAGAATGCTCTGGCAGCTCTTATCATAGGCAGGCAAGCAGGAAGGCAGGAAGCCAAAAGAAGCAGTATTCCTGTTACTGCATTTTCGGTGATGCCCTTGATTACAGATGCATTGTTTTGCCTCTTGCCTCCTCCTCCCTAGCCTACTTCCCTAGTCTCTAATTACATCCTTTAATGATTTGACCAATTAAAGCCTGCAGTTGAACTTATAGGAGAACGGAGGAGAAATTAGAGGTTGGCGTGCAAACTTCGATGTGGATGCACTTCTTCCAAGGTTACACACCTCTATTAAGCCAGTCGGCTATTTGAAAAGCAGGATAATGGGTGATGCTAATGAAATAAGCACGGGGACATTTGCAGCTGCTCCCAACTGAATCCACCAGAAGGACAAAATGTGGAAATCAAAGGTGTATCTACGAAACCAGGGCTTAGCATTTTCTTTCCCTGAGAGCGCACTTGCCAGCCGTGTTTCTTCGTTCATGTGAAATGTAATAATTGCTTTGTCAGGGTTTGGGAGAAGCAGGGAGCTTTCTTCCCACCCTCCTGCCTTTGCCAGGAATAGAAACACAGCAGCGCTGCTGGTTGCCATGGGGTGAGGTGGGGGCACTTTGCTCTCAAGTGTGGTTCTGTGGAACCTGGCAAAACAGTGGGGGTTCAAGAGGAAAGGGGCTGGAAAGAACACTTGATTCTCTCCAGGGATTTGTAAGGGAAAGAGGGAGAAAGCATACCGTTTTCTCTCATTGCAGCAGAATGTGCATTTATTAACTTGGACGGCTGGTACCATTTTGAATCTCTTCACTCCGCACACTCTATGTTTCATCCACCCCAAACTGCTCAGGGCTCCTGGAACAGCTCCTGCTCTTTCGTTTTGTACCTTTCCCAGTAATTCCTTCAATCTCTTCTGCCTTCTGGCCGACTCCTACTCATCCTCAGGTTTGATGGAATTATTGAGGATCTATTATGTGCCAGGGACCAGGGAAGCCAAGATGCATATGACACAGTCCCTCCCCTGGAGCTGATCAGAGCCCAAGGAGTTTCAGTATGAGATGACACAATCAGTCTGTAGCAGGGCTATAAAATAACTTGGCCATCTGATTTCACTCAGCTGTTGCCCCTACTAAATTATACTCCATTCCTAAAACAGTGCTGACCACACTCGTTTCAGAAGGCTGTAGCTACTGCAGGGTATCCTGCACATGGGAGACATTTTGATATACATTACTGATACATTATACTACTGATGTGTGATTACACATAAAGAAATATATATACATACCCAAAGGTTTAAGGAGAAAACTATTTCATAATGCATATTTTCCTTTATTCTTTGCTTCCTTTTCTGATAGGTTTTGATGCTATTTTCACCCTTCTGTCTATAATATCTTTATAACTTTCTCTGGGAGTCCAATTTTGCCTTAAAGTTATTGCAATGGGATAATATTCTTCCTGCCACTTTGCTGTATTATGCAGGAATTAAGCATTCTCAAGATTTTAAAGGAAGCCTAGATTTTCCTTGAATTCCTTCTCTGATGAGCCTACCAAGGAGTAATCTGGCCTCTGCTTGGACACGACCCATGGCAGGGAGTTCAGTACTCTTTAGGGACCCTCATTCTAATTTTAGATTATTTTCAAAGTCTGGAAAAGACTTCCATTTCTGAGCTGAAATCTGCTTCTCTGAGTCTCCAGTCCTTCATGCACTCACTTGTACATTAAGATTATTGGCACCTATGTATACATTAAGCACTATTCTAAGTCCTGGAATACAAAGATGGACCAGGCTCGTTCTTTGCCCTCTACTCCTTAGCTGGTTTACTCTAGGACATGATGTCGTTTTACCCTTATTTCTTAATACACCGCAAAGACCTTTTGCAAAGTATTTCTTGGGTTGGTTTAATCTGTTGTCAAAGACAATCAGTGGGGAGAATCTTCCCCTCATGTCTTGCTGCACACCCAAAATTGTGTTAATTGGCACTTGGACACCGTCTGTCATGTCTTGTTGCTTAATTAAATTCACATTTGTTTTGAGTGTTCCTTTTACTCTGCTATTTTTTATGCACGAGAGTATAAAAACAAATGAGGAAAACATTTTATAGTTAAATTAGTTTGAGGGAAACAGTCTTGAATCATAACTCTTTATCATTCAGATAGCCTTTTATTTCAACGTATTTGTTTTCCAGCAAAACCACAAGCCAGTTGATTACTGCTCCTCTTCTTTAATTCCTCACCAGAGTTTAACCTTGGCCTTGGATGCTAATTTCTAGTGTTTTCCTTTTGAGTTAGAAATATAATAATAACAATATAATATAATAAAATAGAAATATAATAATATAATATAATAAAATAATTATAATATAATAAATAGAAATATAATAATAACCACTTTATACACCTATAAAGCTTCATATCTTTTCAGGATCCTTTTATATCTGCTAGCTCAGTACTATTCAGAAGCTTGTTCACATGATCTGTCTCTTCTTTTTTCTTTTTACTCTCCGTGGTACCATTTGATAGTTATTTCCCTGCTACTATGAATGAGATTTTGAGCATAGCTCAATTTTATTTCTGATGTGAATTATATTGAAAACAGTGTTCATTTTTCAAGTAGGTTCATTTTTCAATAAGCCCAATTATTTGCAAATGAAAATGAAGTTTCACTAACTTTTCTCTGACAAACTGAGGTCTTGGTAGGGAAAAACTCATGCATGAGTATAAATTAGACATTTTTAAAAAACCATTTGTATTAGGTTTATGTGATTAGATGGAGGGCAAAAATTTCTTTACTAAGGGTGAGACTTGAGAGGAAGGGAATTAAAACAAAACTATAAAGATAAACATTAGACATTGTTAAAATCTATCAGGCACATATGTCTTACTTGCATTAACAGCTATCCCATAGGCGACCAGTTTGTGGAATTTGAGGTTTTTGTCTAATTGCCTCCTCCATGGTCCTCGACAGCACTAGAGTAACAAAAAATAAAATCCCGATTCAGGGTAAAATCACAGTGACAACAATGTCGTGAGAGCCTCTGCCTCTGAATTACTGAATGTGAGACCACGTGACACAAAAATTAGTGGCCACTAGTCAAACAGGCAAAACAAAATGTTATCACTTGCTTTGCTAAAATTTCAACTCAGTAAAAATGATTGACTTAGTAGTTCTCTGGCTATAACCCAAGACTCTTGAATAAGCCTGCTAATATCTGCACCTTATTCACTTTCTTTATTTAGAAAATGAAGGTGATAATCATCATCCTCATCCATGTGGTTTAAGTAGTATGTATCTAAATATTCATAAATGATGATGATGATTGTATAATAAATTATTTCATCTGGTAAAGGTTATTGGAGGTCTCATTCTCTCTGTGCTATCCTATTTAACAGAAAACACAGGTAAGTGCCCAACACAGTGAAATCAATGTAATTAGGAAATGTCCTATTATGTCTAGTAGGTGTTACTAAAATATATGTAACGTGATTGTGTTCCTGGGGTGAGAACATCAGAGAGATGTTTCTGAGTGGCATTTGTCTCAGCTGCTTACATGTCTGCTTCCAATCAGAAATGGTAATAGTTCAAGCTGCTATAATGCTTCCATCTCCACGGAGCAAATGTCTCAGGAAAAGTTTGCGTGGTGAGCCCAGTGTCTATGGCATAAACAGAAGGCCAGTCATATGTACCAATGACTGATTATCATTTTTAGCCATTCTGTTCTCTCTTACAAAGAAACAAACCTAAGTTTACACAGCATTACTGGGAATTTCTTAGTGAAGCACATCTTTGCTTTCGATGGCACTTGTATGAGTAAGTCATAACAACTGAGATTATTTCAAATACTTTAGTACTTACGATTCTTGTTCCTCTGATGAATGAAATAAGGTTTCGACTGATAGGTAAGAGAATTAGCATGCAGTTAAAATTCAGGCACAGTGCAGATGCTCGTGCCCAAGCCAGTGTTGACTGTCCATGTGTAAAGACAGAAAAAAGAGACAGTGAAAACAAGGAAGCCAGGGAACATAGAATGCATTTCGTTTTCTGAAACCATAATGTGTAGTCACCAACTCTACTTACACCCAGAATAACTCGTGTGTAATGGAAAGACTCCTCCTCTTCGTACCAACAGAACGTGTCGATAAAGAGATATAAATTCACTCCCAGCCATGAGAGCTAGAGTAGAACAGAAAGAGACCCAATCGATACTGTCTTCAACCTTTCCCCCTATTCAAAACCACTTGGGATTCTTCTTTTAAAGTGAAGTGAAGAGCTTCTCAATATTAATCAGAATTAGTCCATATATTTATTTCTCACAGATTAGTTTTTAACTAATGGTAGGAAATTATTAACTCTATAAAAAAGATTTTAAACACATATG
>NW_007732582.1:127721-129703 GCF_000696425.1 Galeopterus variegatus | reverse complement strand
TCCTTATGTTTTAGGTGTCTCTTTCAAATGGCATATAGTTGGTTTGTTTTTTTTTTTTTTTCCTCTAATCCAGTCTAACAATCTTTGACTTTTAACTTATGGTATTTAGTCTAGTTATGTTTACCGAAATTATTGGTGTATTTGTATTTCTACCACTGTATTTTGTTGTACTTTTTCCTTATTTCACTCCCTTTAATTTCTTGCCTTCTTTTTTTTCTGTGCTAGTTTTAAATTTTCACTCTATTTACATTATTTAGTAGTCACCCTAGATGTACTAATGTAAATAAATTATCAAAGTCCTAAATTAATTAATATTTTTATCCTTCTCTCTCTCAATATAAGGGCTTTAGAACACTTAGGCCAAACCTTTTTTTTTTTTCTAATGTGTGTTTGCTAATTGAATTTATTTTTATTGCAAATTTATTTGTTTTATATAAATATGTCCATGAATTCAAGCAAAAGGAGTGTCTGATTAATATTACTTAACTTCCACTAGAGTTTTCTGCTTAATGGTGCTTTATTATAGGGCTTTTCCTTAAAGAATTTTGTCATTAGTTTGTATCATTTCAATAGTCCAGAAAGTATAATAGGAGGCTGGCAGCACTATCCTACCTGAGGGGGAAAAAGAAAGTAAATTTCTTCCAACCGAGGTTAACCTTCAAGTAAATAAGTAATACAACAGAATTTAAGACTTGGAAACTTTGCAAGATTCTTATATTTTTGTTATAGGAATTGAATTGAATTCAAAAGATGAAAATCAAGCTAGCAAGACCCTTTGAAACACATCAGAGTCTTGATAATAATTTTGAAATGTTTTGAGATACATTAGTATGGTACCTATTCATTCTTCATGTGTATTTGATTCCCCAAGTATAAATACTTAAAATCAAAACCTTATCAACTATTCTTTAAAAATAAATAAAATTTTAAAAAGAAAAAATACCTAAAAGAAAAAATGGTGTGGGATCCCAGAAGCCATCTGGTCTAACTCCCTCAATTTATAACTAAGGAAACTGAAGTTCAGTCAAAATAAATGTGCCACAGACTGTTTTTTGCTGATTTAACAGAGTATCTGAAATTGGGTAATTTATAAAGAACAGAGATTTATTTTTTACAGTTTTGGAGACTGGGAAGTCCAAGGTCAAAAGGCCCACATCTGGCAAGGACCTCCTTGCTGTGTCATCCCAGGCAGAGGTGGAAGGGCAAGAGAGTGTGTGCATCTGCGAGAGGGGGGAGAGAGAGAGAGAGAGACAGACAGACAGAGAGAGAGAGAGAGAGAGAGACAGAGACAGAGACAGAGAGAGAGAATGCTGAACTCATCCTTTTTATCAGGAATCCTGAAATAATAGTATTAACCCATTCCTGAAGGCTCTGCCCTCATGACCTAAGCACCTCTTAAAGGTCCCACCTCTCAACACTGTTGCATTGGGGATTGAGTTTCCAACATATGAACTTTGGGAGACACATTCAAACTATAGTAAAATGATTTTATAAACAGGAAAGAATTTACAGAATGGTTGTTGGGCCAGAAAGAGCAGCTTCAGTATTCGGTTTATCTCTATGTTTTAAATAATTGAATTAAAAGACAAATTAATCTCCTACATTATTAACCATGAATCCCCTAAGCAGTTCTTAGTCTTATGCCAGACATGCCAATGGTGTGAATAGTTTGGATGACTTTTCTCAGTTTTTACCCCAGTATGAGTCAAACCCCATTCAGAAACCGATGGTAGTCTTTCCACTGGTAATGCAAAGGCTGACACCTGTAGGCACCCTGCTTATAATGCACCAATAAGAAGATTCTACTAAGAGAGAAGAAATACTGATGAATCTTTAGTAATCACCCCTAAAATTCCACAGAATGTACTCTTTTCACCTAAAAGGAGTAGTTTCTCTTATTTCTTTTTTTTTTTTTTTCCTTTTTGTCTTTTTTCATGTCTGGCAACGGATCGCAACCCTCAGTGTCGCGCCCGTACCGGACC
>NW_007732582.1:110552-126721 GCF_000696425.1 Galeopterus variegatus | reverse complement strand
TCTTTCTTTTTTTTTTTTTTCCTTTTTGTCTTTTTTCGTGTCTGGCAACGGATCGCAACCCTCAGTGTCGCGCCCGTACCGGACCGGGACCGGCAACGGGATCGCAACCCTCGGTGTTGCCCCCACACCTTGCTCAGCCAGTGAGCGGGAACCGGTCTGTATGTGGGATCCGAACCCTTGGTGGGAGCGCCACCACGCTCCCAAGCGGCGCACTGTAGCAGTGCGCCACCGGGCCGGCCCAGTTTCTCTTATTTCTAAAACTGCTTCTGTCATGGGAGATATTATGACCCAAGTCTTTATTCATCCCTAATGTTCTTTCCACCTTCTTTCGATAGGAATGGGTGTCCCTTCTTCCACAACCCCTGGCCAGCAACCTCCTGGAGGACCATCACAGGTAGAGCTGCATTTTGAGCAGCTCTATGTAAATAATGGGAGTTCTTTTGCAGTTCTTCCACGACTGAATGAAAGTAGATTTTTCTTCTTTCTTTTTCCATTTTTTATTAGCATATTCATTGCTACAAATCGTCCTTATTCTTTATGCCCCTTATCCAATCTTTCCCCTTCCCCGTCCCCCTGCCCCTCTGATAACCATAGATTTGTTCTCTCCATCTATAGATTACCTGCTCCTCTGTTGGTTTGTTGCCCAGATGGTCTGTCCAGTGCTGAGACAGGTGTGATCAAGTCCCCCCATATTATCACAAAGCAGATGCTTCTTCTATTACTCAGGACGGTACTTTGTGGAGAGAGAGGACCTCTTTTTTTTTCTTTTTTTTGGTTTCCACTGGTGCCACTCCTTGTGTCAATGCAGTTGAGAGTCTGTTGTGCCACCTGCACAGTGGCTGTGACTGCTGCTGTAGAGACTAGCTGCTTTTGCAGCAGCCATGGCAATTGCAGTGACTATGGAGGGCTACCTGTGTGAAAATGGTGTTTTCGGCATGCTCTTTACCTGGTTGAGGCTGGGATCAGCTTTCCCCGGCTCCATACCTCAGGCCCCCAGTGGAGCCCCAGGGCGGTGGCAGCAGCTTGCCTAGTTGAGGCCAGGTTTGGCTTCCCCGGCTCCACGCCTCATTCTAAGATGATGTTGCGAAACAGTTGGGGGGAAGAAGGAGAGGGGAGGGGGGGGAAATAGGGTAGGAAGAGTGGGAAGGAGGAGAGTGTGATCAAGGCCCATGATCCCCCTCTTTCCAACATGGGAGACCAGGCAGCTTCTGGCAGTGGCTGGGTCACCGCTGGGCTGGGTGCAGATGTCAAGGGGGGTGGTTGAGGCTGTCAGCACCCCCACCACCCCAGCTCAGGAGCCCAGGGAGCTTCCAGTGGCAGCTCACTAGTCATTGCTCGGTTGGTTACGGATGTCAGGGGGCGTGGCTGAGACCCTTGGTCCCCCAACCACTGCAGCTCGGGACCTGGGGTGCTTCCTGCAGTGGCTCAGTGGTCATCACTGGGCTTGTTGTGGATGTTGGGGGGGGAGGTGTGGTTGAGGCCCTCAGCCCTCCCCTCTCCCTGGCTTCCTTTTAGGTTTTATAGGTGTTCATTGGTGGTGTTAGACCTTTACTAGTTAATATTAAACTCAGATCTATAGGTTTTTTTTTTTTCTTTCAGTTCTGTGTTGGATTATTCTCTATTCCCACCACTTAAACTCTGCACTGGAGCTAATCTGTTGTCTTTTGCTTATTTCTAAAATGGGGGAACTTCCTGTGGGGACCAGCACTTGAGACCTGTGGTTGAGCTAAATTGCTGCTTTGCTGCTGATTCCCTGCGGAAGGCTTTTTGTGCCGCTCAGGTTTTAATGGTTGACCTTGTATACATTTCCAGGTCTCATGAGGTCTGATACACCTGGGTTGCATGGAAACTGTGGTCTGGGCCTGAGTCTTTTCAGCAAACTGCACACCCTGCTGTTCTATATTCCTGACCAGTCTCCTCTGAGTGGTCCTGTGCTGATTGGAGGGCAGATCAGCTGTCTTTGCTGTGCCCCAATATTCCCCTGGTGGGCCCGTCTCCCCCACCACCTGCACTCCACACTTCCCATGGGACAGGCTGTGCTCTGATCCCTTGCAATGACTCACTGGCCTCTGAGTGTCTCCTTTTTTCAGTTGTCTGTGGTCCCTTGCTCCTGTGTGAGTCCACTGAACCTTGTTCATGGTCTTGCTGGCCTGGGGGCCAAGGCCCTCTTCTCCTCTGCCACCTCCAAGCAACTTCATAGGAAGGGCACACCTGCAGCTTTTGCCAGTCCCTGCTCCATGTGCTCACCAGCTCTAGCATTAAAGTGGCTGGGGCTTGAAATGATGGGAGTGATCCTTTCTCTTATTGTGGCTTCTCCTGCCTTCATGAACTCTGTAGGTCTCTCCTCCTCCTCCCCTGAGCTCTAGCGGCCCCAGCTTGGCTGTCATTGCTTTTTAATAGTTGTAAGTTGGATGATTTGTGGGAGAGGGTGATGCTGGAGACCATCTATTCTGCGATCTTGACTAGAAGCCAAAAAGTAGATTTTTCAAAGGCAATGGCAGAATGCACCTTTGCTGACACAGCCTGATCCAGTTAACTAGGGATGAACAGGATAGAAGAGTCAAGCTCACTTCTAATTTTAAGTTCTATAAAATGACCGATTATTCAGGCTAGCAAATACTAGCCTAAATACTAGTACTTAGTACCGAACTCTTCAAATCAGAACAAGAGGGCTTCCCTCTGGGATAGGGAGGGCCTCTTCTAGTGGTAATGAGGGCTCTGGGTTTGGAATTAGGGCTCTTGAGTTTGATTGTCTGTTCTGTCTCTTAGGAGATGTATACTCTGGGCAAGTCACTAAATATACCTGAGTTTCCATTTCAATTACAAAATGAAAGAGTTGGACTAGATCTCTGAGGGGCACATTCTAGCTATAACATGTTCTCCTTCTGTAGTGAGAATAATTATAGTCTATTGACATTATCAAATCAATCTACTCCCTGAAATTCTTGGAATGCTAACTTTTAGCAAAGTGTAAATTGATACAAAGACAAACATATGTATATAACAATATTCTTATTGTTAGAAGGAAACATTCTTTTCACAGTGTTTCACCTTCTATAAAAACAAGTTTAACTGGTGCTATATCATCATTTAAAAATATTTTATTAAGCATTGATTTTAAAAAAAGGAAGAGATGAATGTAACACCTTGGAGCAAATGCTTGAAGGTAAAACAAATATCACTATAAATATTGCACTTATAAAATCTTTTTTTTTACATCTTCACACAACTCAACTCTAAAATATCCTTTTACAGAGATGTATAAATAAACTGCTTCCAAGCTGTCAACACTTGACACATTTAGTTTCCCATCATTGCGCTAAGTTGGCAGGTTTTCAATCAGATGTCTGCTTCTGTCAGTGCAGGCACAGAAATTCCATCGGCTATATGGGAGATTTTATACCTACATCACGTGAAGAGTAAATTAATCCAACTTTTCAGAATGCTCAACATTTAATTTTACAAGTTTTTTCCTACTGAGAGAAAACAGATCTTTTAAAAGCAATGACAGAATGCAGCTTAAATTGACATAGTTCACTGTTAACATTGCTTATTTTTTAAGGCATTCAGAAGCTTCTGATTCTTGGTCTTGAACATCATGATAAAGCTGTTTGGCATAATTTTGCCTCGCCCATCTTCACCCACTTGGCCCATAATAATGTAATTTAGACCTAAAGAAAGAAAATATAAAAATTAATCTTTTGCTCTGTGTGTGTTGTTTCAAACAACTTAGACTATGACTTAGCTCTGGATAAATGTTTTGTAAGTTATATTATATATTTATTCCATCTAGGAGAACATTTGGTCTAAGACTCTTTAGCTTTTAGCAAAAAGCCAGATTCAACTAGTAATAGATTCCAGCTCTGCTAACACAAGGACACTGGATGGAGTGGTTTGATGCCGTCAGGTCCTACTCTGCAGTGCTGTAGGTTTGCTGTGGTCACCGAATGCCTACTATGAATGATGCACTGCGTTAACATGAAAGACTTCTTCCTCTAGGGTCCTCCAGGGCTCCATAGTGGGACATCCTCAGACAGCCTGTAATAGTCTTATAATATATCTGAATTTCCCTGGCACTTTGTAAGTAATGATCCACTCTCTTCTGCTGCTGTTGTCTTGAACTTTTACCAACATCTCAAGCACTTATACCATGTAAGTTTTTTGAGTGCATGGATGGATCTTGCGTTTGTATAGTCCCTTGCAAGACCTGGGTACTAAAAAGTACGTATATTTGTTACACTACTTTTTTATACATTGGCGGGTCTGGCTAAATTAGGCCTTGACATGGGCCTGAGCTGAGGTGTGTTGGGTTTGACTCTGTAGACTTATATTGCCTCAGAAAAATGTCATAAAAGAGGTGTATATTATTTCCTCCTTTAAGAGAAATGTGTGTTTCCTTTTTCTCTTGCATAACCTTTCCTGTGCAGGCTAACGCTGTCATCACAGTGGTCTGTGGCTGTGAAAGCTTGGTAGGTTGGGCAGGGGGATGCCCCCCCAAGGTTGGACTGAGCATCATGATATAATATCTAGATGTGCCTCATCTGCTGTTCCTGGCAGTTCTGAAAAGAAATGTTTATCTTTTACAGAGCCTTTGCTATTCCCTCCAGAGAGTCAACATGAGGCTGCCAGCGTGCTGACTTTTCTGATCAATCTGAATTGACTGTCAAGCTTTCTTGTAGTGGATATTCTGTATTTCTGTGTGTGGGGGCGGTGGGAGGGGGGTTGGTTTGTTTTACTTGTGGGAGAGGTTTGTGATAAGACTGAGGAAAGAAATAAGCTGAAAATGGACCAAGAAATCATGGTCTACCACACAGTGGAATGCCGGGCATTATTACCATCCCAGAGAAAGAGAGAGATCTCTCTCTATCTGTGCTGTTATGGAAAGATGTCTACACATACTTTAGGTAGGAAAAAAGTTGCAGTAAGATATGTATAGTATAATTCCACTTGTCTAAGTATGATGCCCATGCTTTATATAGATAGAAACTTTCTGAAAGGAACTTTTTATAGTACTTCTGGGGAAAAGAAAAGGGTCTCAATTTTTGTTTTATACCCTTATCTACTTATTTAAACTTTTAAACAACCATGAAACATACATTACTTTTATACATTAAAGAACTTATTAAATATATATATATATATATTCAAAGCCATGTGCCTCTGAGTCTGGAGTAACTTTCCTTTTTCCATAATTTCTCTCAATAAACTTATTCCCATCCATGGATTTAATGGTCCCATCTCTGCAAATGATTCCCAAATCTTTCATTCTAGCCCAGATACACCTCTCTCTTCTGAACTTCAACTCTGCATTTCCTGCTGCTTGCTGGCTGTTTTCTTTCAAACATAGTATTGGTACCATAAGTACAACAGTCTCTTTCCTCTGAATCGATCTGTCTTTATCTGTTCCCTGTTGATTGAACTTCAAATATCTCTTGGACTCATTCATCATTTCCACTACCTCTCCTTCTTCCACGAGTTCTATGAACTGGGATTAGAGCCAATTCTGCCTGACTCCGTAGGACGTCTTTCTCTACCAGAAGCGGGCAGTATATTAACCCTGATCTTACTTCCCTAGGCCAGTCATGGCATGGAAAGATCCAGGACTTGCTCAGAGAGGCTCTCTCATTCCATCCCTGTCCTGGAGCCCCACTAGAAGAAAGACTAAAGTGTTCTCCTTCGTCACCTCTGCGGAGGAGAGGGCACTGCTTGCAGACCACCACGACCTTGGCACTCATGTTCTTGCCGGCCTGCTGAATCGCCAGATTTCCTTCTTTATAGATGTTGATGATCGAGACTGTGGCGTGCAGACTCCCACCTCGGGTGATGGTCGTGATTACAGTGCCAGCTAATACTGCAGAAGAAAACATGTTTGTAAAGAATGGGATTGCAAAGGCAAGTGCAAGCAGAACTGAAAATAATTTCACATTCTTATAAATTTCAGGTACAAAACACTTTTTAAAAAATTTTTTTTATTGAATCATAGTTGATTACATGTATTTTTTGGGTTCAATGTTGACATATGTCAATCAAATCAATATTACTAGTATATATATATATATATTTTACAAATTGTACTTATTCTTTATGCCCCTTGTCCAATCTCTCCCTATCCCTCTCTCCCTCCCCCCTCCTCCTTCTGATTACCCTAGATTTTTTCTCTCCCTCTGAAAGAGTAATGGTTATTCTGTTGATTTGTGGCCTAGCTGATCTGTCCAGTGCTGAGAGGTGTGTTCAGGTCCCCCAATATTATCATAGGGCAGATGCTTCTGTCACTCTGGAATGGGCTTCGTGGAGAGAGACATCGAGAGAGACATCCTCTTCTTTTCGATCCTCTTCTTTTCGTTGGTCTCTGCTGGTGACTCTCCTTGTGTCAATGCACTCCAGTGGCTGGCGGACCATCTGTGTGTGGTTGTGGTGTCTAGCTGCTTTCACGGCAGCTGTGGTTATGGTGATGGCTGTGGTGGGCCATCCACATAGAGGTGATGTTTTTGGCATGCTCCTTGGTGCTGGTGGTGTGCCTGGTGTTTGGAGGGGGGTCCGATCTCCGGCTCAATGCCTCAGGTCACTGGTCAGGCCCCGAGGCACTGGTAGTGTGCCTCGTTGTGGGCAGGGGGTCCAGTCCCTGGCTCCATGCCCCTGGTCCCCTGGCAGGCCCCAAGGTGCTGGTGGAGTGATTGGGCCAGAACTAATTTTTTTGTCCTTTGCTTACTTCTAAAAGGGTGGAACCTTCTTTGGGACCCAGTACTTGAGCTCTGTGGTCTAGCTAAATTGCTGCTTTGCTGCTGTTTCCCTAGGGAAGGCTTTTTGTGCAGCTCTGGGTTTAATGTTTGACTTTATAGGTACTTCCAGCTCTCCAGAGACCCAGTGCACATGGGTTGTGTAGAAACTCTGATCTGGGCCTGAGTCTTTTCATCAAACTGTACCCCATGCAATTCTATATTCCTGACCAGTCTCCTCTGAGTGGTCCTATGCTGATTGGGGGGCAGATCAGCTGTTCTTGCTGTGCCCCAGTGTTCCCCTGGTGGGCCTGTCTCCTCCACTGCCTGTGCTCCAAACACTTACTATGGGATAGGCTGTCCTCCAGTCCCTTGTGATGACTCACTGGCCTCTGAGTGGCTCCTTTTTTTCAGATGTCATGGCTCCTTGCTCCTGTGTGGGTCCACAGGAACCCTATTAGTGGTCTTGCTGTCCTGGGGTCCACCAAGGCCCTCTTCTTCCCCGCCACCTCCAAGTCATGGCTCCTTGCTCCTGTGTGGGTCCACAGGAACCCTATTAGTGGTCTTGCTGTCCTGGGGCCCACCAAGGCCCTCTTCTTCCCCGCCACCTCCAAGCAACTTCATCCGAAGGGCACAGCTGCAGCTTTTGCCAGCTCCTGCTCCATGTGCTCACCAGCACCAGCCTGGAAGTGGCTGCGGCCTGAAATGCTCTGAGCATTTTTTCTTTCTCTCATCATGGCTTCTCCTGCCTTCATGAACTCGTAGGTCTCTCTTCCTCTTCCCCTGAGCTCTAGTGGCCCTAGCTTGGCTGTTGTTGCTTTTTTATAGTTGTAAATTGGTTGATTTGTGGACACACAGAGTGATGCTGGGGAACGTCTATTCTGCCATCTTGACTGGAACCCCCCAAAACACTTTAATTTTAAAGAAAAGGCCCTAACAGAGCTCTCCAATTTGATTCTGTACACTTGCCACCAAAATTCAGGTTGATAAAAGGGATCATGGAGCTATAATGATACTCTGGTTGCTAGATGTTGATAACTGGGAGAGAAAAGTAAATACTTGCTGCATTGAAGTCTATTGTTGCGATGGGAACTCTTTAAAATGTTTTATCCAACATGTGGATAAACTGCTAAATAAGGAATAAGCTTATGAGCCTCTACCCATGAATACTCAATGAGACCTTGAATTTTTAGAGGCAATAATGTACTCAGAGGCTGCATGATGGGGCCTGAGCCACAAAAACCTGAGTCTGTGAGGGAGTCAACATCTGCTTTGCTGTGTCCCTTTCTCCAACCCTCTTTTGAGCTGTCCACTCCCCTTGAACTTTCATTCATCCCACGAGTCTTCATCTCTCTCTAATTATCAGTAAATCTCTGTCTTTTCTGGGTCTTCTATATTCTCTTTCATATTCTACTTCTCCCTATTTATCTCATTAAACAAGTCAAAGTACAGAACTGATATATAACTTAAACATTTTCTTGCTTAAAAAAACAAAAACAAAAAAACTCTAGGAAAATTCAGTTGATTTTTATTATGTAACTCCCTTTTTTTTTGGATGTGACACTCAAAAAAAAGAGTCTTTCTTCTAAGCCACAGAAGGAAAGATGCCATCTTTCTTAAAGGGTTGCTTTTGGCATTTTGGGAAGTTAGGACGGGGGATTCCTGTGGTACAGGACTTGCATCAAGTGACTTTTTTTATCAGCCCTGTCCCTACTCAGAAAAACCAGTAGCAGTCCCCACTTATTGTGACAACCAAAAACTGCCCCTAGAGTGCTACCAACCCTGGTCAAGAACCAAAGGGGCAATGGTGATAGTATTTGGTTATCTTGCCATGTAAATGAGTCATAATCAATGAACTTAATCAAGTTTTGGACATGGCTAATAGGACTCTTTCAGGATAAAGTGAACACTCACTGTTTACAGAGTCTGTAAAGCTCATAGAACCCGAATTCTTATCGTGCCTTACTTTGATGAGTGTTCATGGCAAAATGTCATTCTGTAACCAAGTAAAATCCAGGATAAAGTGAACACTCACTGTTTACAGAGTCTGTAAAGCTCATAGAACCCGAATTCTTATTGTGCCTTACTTTGATGAGTGTTCATGGCAAAATGTCATTCTGTAGCCAAGTAAAATCAAGTGGCTTCCAAGAAATAGGGAGATTTTCTGAAGCCCTTCCTATAGAAGACTAAACTGGATGTGGTAGCAATGACACCTGGTGCTATTTGTTTTCATTTTTATGCCAGTAATTTCAATTTCAGAATGCAAACTCCATAAGATTTAGGGCCCTATACTCTTCAGTGTCTTCAACACCTTTCCTATGGCGTAGCTTGTCTGGGCTGCAGACAGTTACCACTTTAAGGCACAGAAAAAGCAAGCAAAGCCTCTCTGGGGGGCCCTTTGTTTTGGGTAACCTAGTTAGTCGTAGCAACTTTCTTTTCCTGATAAGACTTTTTCTTAAATGTTCCTTTTAAGCTACTTGTAAAAATAGCTAACATAATTAAATTTAGTATCTTTTTCTCTTTAGTTTTCACAGATGGTGCAATTTTTAATTGAAAAAATCTCTTAGAAATTCTAAATCATGAAGTCATATCTCCTCAGTTTCCAATTTATAAGAGTTCCCAAATAGACTTTAGATTTCCGAGTTTTAATTTAGTACTCTGGAAGGACACTACAGAGGAAATACTTGAATTTCTTCTGAGAGGCCAACTTCTGAATGTGAGCCTGGGTATGTTTCTAATGTACTTAAGTTGACTAACAGATCGTGTGAAAAAATCCTTGACACATGAAAGATATGTGAAAATAAAAGTATACAGGTTTTTCAGGAATAGTCAGCCAGAATATACAGATCAGCAGCATCATGTACCACAGTCAAATTATTAAATTTATGTAAAAAAGACATATTTTCCGGATACATCTTTTTCTCACTTGTGAAATCTAACAATTCAAGTAGCACAAGTCAACACTTTAGTGTACAGGAAAATGCTTTGCTGGATAAATGAACAGTGTTACTGACCCTTCGCCATTAAATTCATGGGAATTCCTTTAAGATTAAGCATGAGGTTTCAAGTTTCTGGTTAAAGAGAAAAAGGCTGGTTTTATTTCTTACCAAAGTTACTTGAACAATAATTGCTCTCCGGAGTTCCCGTCCGTCTGCACTTTTGCTGACAAAGGGGCACGGTGGGTTTTAAACCTTAACTCAAAGAAGAAATATGTAAAATTCAGGAAAATGAATTCAAGTATAATTGGTGTTTGATCTGAATCTGTGCATTTAAAATTACCATTTATTTCCCTAAGCCACCAATCTATCACTGCAATGAAATAATTAAAAGCCATGCAAAAGAAATTCTTCGTGCTACCAACTACTGCTCTAATTTCCTCAGGGAAACTCAATACCCTCTGCTGAATTTTAAAACTAAGATCAAAGATAATCCAAATTTTGCTCTATCTCTTCTTCCTTTATATAAAACTAAAATCAAAAATAGATATACTCCGTGTGTGTGCCCTGCTTAGAAAACCCTGTATGACAATCTAAACTCATAAAATATAGCTTCATTATTCACTTTACAAAAGAAATCCTATGGTGTTCCCCTGAGTATGGAAGGAGATTTCTTGGAGCATTAAAATATGTAATTGTAAGGGCTGGTTAACTCACTTGGTTAGAGCATGGTGCTGACAACACCAAGGTCAATGGTTCGGATCTCCATACCAGCCAGCTGCACCCACCCCCCCACAATTTCCCAAATGTGAGAAGTACAGATTTCAGAAATGCTGCTCATGTGTAAAGTGTTAACATCTGTAATTTTTTATTTTTTATTTTTAATTTTTTTTTGTCTTTTGTCATTTTCCGTGTCCGGCAACGGATCGCAACCCTCAGTGTTGCCCCCGTACCGGACCGGGGACCGGCAATGGGATCGCAACCCTCGGGGTCGCTCCCGCGCCTCGCTCAGCCAGTGAGCGGGAACCGGTCCGTATGTGGGATCCGAACCCTCGGGCGGGAGCGCCGCCGCGCTTCCCAAGCGGTGCACTTATCCAGTGCGCCACCGGGCCGGCCCCAAACATCTGTAATTTTTTAGATGCAACTAATCACTAAATATTTGTTGTGAGCCTGGCATTGGCTATAAGGATCTTAAGAACTGAGAAGTAGACAAATTTAAAAGTAAAACTAAATAGATAAACACAGTGGTTCTCAACTGTGGGTGATTTTGCCCCTATAGGTGACATATGCCAATATCTAAAAACATTTCTGGTTGTTAGAACTATTGGCATCTAGTAAGCAGAGGCCAGGGATGCTGCTAAGCATCCTACAGTGAACAGGACAGCCCCACAACAAAGAATCATCTGGCCCAAATAGTGTAAATACTGCCAAGGTTGAGAAACTCTGGGTTAACAAAATAAAAATATTTAATCCTCATTTATCATCTTTAAAATGTTTCAAAAATATTTGCTAATTATTCCTGTATATGTGGCAATATGCTAAGAAGAACTGGACAAAACAACTGTTAACAGAACTGTACTTGGGTAAATATCTGCAATTACAATATTGCTCTTCTAATATGTCCAACCAACTCCTCTGTGAATTTCGTATGTATTTACTTGCTTTAAATTTGTACCACTACTTAACTCCAGAAAGGATCTGAAGTAGATTACAATGTTAAAACATATACAAATTAATGTTAAAATACATCTAATAGCTTAAATGTAGATTCTTTTTAAAAAAGAGAAAAAGCTCAGAAAATGTTTAGAGGAAGAGATATATCATTGTTCCAGAAGTTGGGGAACTCACTTGGGCCCTAAATTAACCAAATTAACTGAGTCAAAAAAGAGCGGTGTTAGTGGTTCTCCCTGTCTGACGAAAGAGCGCACCTGTCACGTGGACCATCGGAAACCAGCTCCTTCTCAGCCTCAGAATGTTTGTCTGGAAGCCGGGTGGGTGTCCCGGCTGCACCTTCTCTCCCTTTCATAGATCCCTTCTCTCCTGGTTTGAAGTCATAGCTACACCACCTTTAGCTTGCTCGACTTACTGTCATCCGTCCACCGCCTGCCCTCACAGGTGTGGCCCCTAGGTGTCAGCCCTCTGACCCCTAGTCCCATGGCCTCATCCCTGGGGACTTTGCCTTCGTTCCGCCTCAGATACCCAGTGCCAGGTTCCTGTGTCCTCGTGCTAAAGTTATTCATGGCCGATCTCTCAAATTTAGCCATCTTAGTATTCAGTACAGCCTCTGCCCCTTCAAGCTTGTGCATTCATTACTCTCATGACGCCTTTCTTTGCTGTCTTTGGAGGTTCTCTCATTTTCCCCAATCCATCAACCCTGGCCTGTCTTTTTTTTTTTTTGTCTTTTTTGTGACCGGTAAGGGGATCGCAACCCTTGGTGTGGTGTCGCCCGCACCGCGCTCAGCCAGTGAGCGCACCGGTCATCCCTATATAGGATCCGAACCTGCAGCGGGAGCACTGCTGTGCTCCCAGCGCCACACTCTCCCGACTGCGCCACGGGGTTCACCGGTCATCCCTATATAGGATCCGAACCTGCGGCGGGAGCACTGCTGTGCTCCCAGCGCCACACTCTCCCGACTGCGCCACGGGGTCGGCCCAACCCTGGCCTGTCTTTACGTCCTTTGCTGTTCCCCTTGGTCTCCACGGTCCATTGTTTCAATCATTTTCTCGACAATACCTTAACCTCTCTTTCCCTCTGTCCTTCAATCCTGTATGAACCCTGTAGGGAAACCTGTGTTTTCTGTGCCTGCACTCGGCTGAGTACACAAATGGACCTTCATCAAAGTGACAGGCGGTTTGGTGGATCAACTTACTCTCCAATTCCCACAGCTGCTTTTCAAATTCTTTCTCATCTGCCTAACCTCCAGTGCAACCACTGCCCTGCTCACACTCAGCAGGTGACCTTGCCTATTTTCTAGAGAGAATAGAAGTCATAGCAGAAAACTTTCTCCAGTTCCCCACCAAACCTCCAAATCATCTCGATTTGTACCCTGTCTCTTCTGTTCCTCCTCTCAGAGAGGACGTCACCCCCCAGTCTAAGGTCATTCCTCCTGAGGGTCCCCTGGAGCCCGACCTCCCACTTCTGTAGAAACTTCCCTTCTCGTTTATTCCTTCTGCTCTACTCTATCTTTGCTGGCTCCTTCCCACCAGCATTAACATGTTCAAGACCCTCAAGGCCTCTCTCCCTCCCTTAGGGCTGAACGTATGAATTGCTGGACCTTACTACGTCCATGTCTTTGCCTCGTTCCACTGTCTGGCTTCTGCCTGCACAGCACCGCTCACACTCCTCTCACTAGGGTCCCCAGTACCTCCATGTCATGAATTCAAATGGACACGTTAGTCCTCTCCTTATTTGAAGTCTCACCAACACTTGACTCTTGGACAGCTCCTTATTAAAACATCCTCTTCCATACTTTCCACAGCACATGCTCCTGGTTCCTCCCTCCACCCCAGCCACTCCTTTTCAGTCTCCTCTGCTAGCATATCCTCCTCTTTAAAAAGTGGGAGTTTCTAGATGTTTAATCCCAGCTCCTCTCCTCCTTTTGCCCCCAACCTCATCCTGGCCCATGGTTTCAACCATCTATATATTGTTGACTTTTAAATTTAAATCTCCTGCTTAAATCTCTCTTCTGGTCTGGAGACCCATATATCTGTTTGCATGACATCTACACTTGAAAGTCGCACAGACACCTCGAACCCAACAAGGCCACAGCTTAATTTATAAATCCACACCTGAACCTGGTTTTCTGCTTCAGTGAACGGTAATATTATCTCCCCTGTTGTGCAGGCCAGGCACCTGGGAGGCATTCCTGATATCTCCCTGATCCCTGGTCCAGTTAATCACCAAGGCCTGTCACTCTCTCCCACTCATCCACTGTCTCTGCATTTGTGCCATAACATGGTTCAGCTGGACAACCACAAGAACCTGCCAATCCTCATGATCTCTACAATCCATTCGCTTCACAATGGCTACAGTGATCTTCATAAGGTGCAAATCTAATCCTGAGCTTTTCTTAAACCCATTCACAGTTTTCCCACTTTGATCTTAGGATCAAAACCTAAATACTTGGAGCATATGAAGAGAGCTGGAAGGGCCTGAAGATGAAGCTGGAAAGACTGGCTGGGGATGAAGTGCAAAGGGTCTTATACACCACATAAAGGACCTATGTGTCCAATATGGTAGCCACAGCCACATGAGGCTTTTAAAATTTAAATTAATCAAAATTAAATTAAAACTTTTTTTCCTCAGCATCACTAGCCACATTTCAAGTGCTCGATAACGGCTGCCACAAGGACCTATGTGTCCAATATGGTAGCCACAGCCACATGAGGCTTTTAAAATTTAAATTAATTAAAATTAAATTAAAACTTTTTTTCCTCAGCATCACTAGCCACATTTCAAGTGCTCGATAACGGCTGCCACACTGGACAGCAACAGCTGTAGACAATGAATTTAACGGGTGAGTGACATGGTTTGCTCAGTGTGTGTAGGGTAGTGGGGAGGTGAAACAGACGATGTCAAAGGTGACACTACAAGTGTGGCCACAGATGCCGTGGACATTCTTGGGAAAATGGGCAGCAGTCACGTTTGAGACAGAAAATAGCGTGATAAAAGCAAGCTGAGTCTGATATGTTTTCATTGAAAAGTCTAGCAGTCGCAAAAGATCTAAGAGATAATTACAAGTCCACGTTTGCAATTTCAGAGAAAGCTGTGGACAGAGATAAAAGCCGGAAAACCACTAGCACCATGGGTATGGCCAGACAGTTCCCTGGAAAGGACACCGGGGCCCACGTTGATGAGCTGGGGAAATACAGCAGTGACCTGAGGCAGTACACATGCAGGCCACAAGGTGGCCCACTCGTGGAGCGCTCCGAAAAGTCAGACCTTCTGGAAGTACCTGCCTGTTCTCAGGACAGCCCTGGCCAGGGTGTATGCAGAAAATGGTGGGCAATTAACCTGGCCTTATTTCAGCCGATTTCACATCTTAACCTTAGATCTCTCCTTCCCACTTTTTTTTTCTCCCCCTTGGATTTAGATTTTCGGATCTGAGGCTCACTCCAACCACTCCGTTTTTTAAATCATGCCCTAGATCAGAGTTTCCCAACCAGCTTCTGTCATATATTGAATATTTGTGTTCAATTTACTCCAATTTGAAAAATATATAACCTATTAAATATGGCATTTTGCTGAGGAGAAAAAAAAGCCCAAATACTGGCAGATGTGAAAACGGGCAGGTATCAAGACCCTAGTATTTTAACCTCAAATGTCACAAGTCTATGTAATAAATAAAAAACCACTATTTTGTGAGTGCCAGAAAAGGAAACTTAGGCTTATAATGATCTCTGATTAATATAGGCTTCCTAATAATTTTTAAGTGGTCATAATCTTCTTAGATGACATTTAAAAACCATTATCTAATAACATTCTTACACCCTATACCTTTCTTTCATTAATGAGAATCACATTATTCTCTTACATAAGTTTTCATCCTATTTAACTTATTTTAGTTTCAAAAACCTTCCTCTTATTTAATCTTTGGACTTCGAAAAAATTCTGCTTTTACTCCTAAAGTTTTTGCATAGACTTCCAAACAGAAAAACTTACCTGTAGTTACAGGGAACGTGGTGGTGACAGGTGGTGCTGTAGTTGTTGGCAGTTTTTTTGGCCTGAAGTTGTAGTGGCCAATAAATCCATCTGCAGTTAAACTTAAGTCTGATAAAAACTGAATAAGAAGTTCATTTCTCTCAGACACAATTGGCCTAAAAGAGAAAAACATGTTTTCTAAAAAAAAAATATATATATATTAAGTTTAAGTGGTGCCTCTCTGAAAATGTAAACGTTTCTAGTTTTCCATTAATTTTTAGATTACCATTTAAACTTAAAATGGTAAGTTTGACATTTAAACTTAAAAGCTGAAACACTTAAAAGGGTGGAAGTCTTAATCTGCTAAATATTAATACTAATAGCTATCATTTACGAGTGTTTGCTCAGTGTGGCCCTGGGTTTTATGTGAACTGTTGCATTCCATCTCCACAACAACCCTGTTATTATCCCCTTTTTATGGAACAGGCAACCAGAGTTCAGAGAGTTCAAGTGATTTTCCCAAGGCCCTATCAAGATTCGATCGCAGGACCAGGTGACTCCAGAGATTGGCAGACACTGGAACCAATGGCAACACTGCAGCTGTGGCTGGCTTCACACAAGCACCTCAGGCCTTGTCTGACTTGAGAACAGCACAGCTTCTTTGAACTAAAACTGTGTTCAAACTGGCCTGGGGGTCTAGATGCTGGCCTTGGAGAATCCAATGGACAAATCTGATGAACAAATTCCCACACTCTGTGAAGCCAACAGCCAGAGGGGTCATCTCAGTGGGCTGGTCACCCCAGAAAATGAAAGCCATGCAGGGCATACAGGGACTTCCATTTCATTTTTTTTTTTTTTTTTTTTTTTTTTTTTTTT
>NW_007732582.1:100939-109915 GCF_000696425.1 Galeopterus variegatus | reverse complement strand
AAAATGCTGCGAGCGAAAAAGAGAAAGTGACTGTTCTGCTTTGGTCCTCATGAACAGCATCACTGATCAACAGCTCTAATTTTAGGGGCTTGCTGGTGAGCTGGTACTGAAGACTTAGTGGAGATGATAACTGAGGTTCAGCAGCTGTCTTAAATCTTAGGGGTAACTGTATTATACACGATACTAGTTTTATTTGTTTTGCTATTATTATTTTTAAAATGGTAAAAAAAATGCTGTTTGGTTAATTGTTTAAAAATTAATTCAGAAGTAGAAAAATTAAACAAGTTATTTAATTGAATTAATCTGTGGTTTGAAAAAACTCCTTTCTTGAGGCATCTTTTTAGCCAAATCACTTCTTAGGAACCACAGCCAGCAAATAATGAGGCAATTCTATTTTCTTCCCTCCTAGCAGCTACTTTGAGTGGGACTGGGTGGTGGAGAGGGGACAGCTATACTTGACCCAACCAATTAGAAAAACCACAGGATCTTTTCTGTCATGAATAATAACCTTCTGAGTCAAGAGATGGGACAAACCTAAAAGTGAGCTTCATGATCTACATTTATAGTTCCAATCACAAAAATGACCAAGGTCATTTAAGTAATGCTTCTGAGATTCAAGCCTTTAACAGAAATATTCTATCTTCTTTCTGAAAAACACATTTAATTAAATAAATAAAAAGCGCACTAAACACGGTTCTTACCTACGATTACAAATAAAACATATTAATCTTGTTTGAATAATAAAATTACAAAAAGCACTTATTATAAACAGCAAAAGAAATCTTAAGAGCCAACCAGGTCAGCCTTTTAGGCATGATGCTGTAATTATAGTGATCATTCACTGCCTTGTCTGTGAACTAATCTTGCAGGCATTATATTGGAAATTGAACTCTCTCAAGGAAGAGTATTTTAGTAACAAAGACATATCTTTGTTACGCTGCTAGTGAGCTTTCATATAAATGTGACAGAGTCATAGTGCCATAAATGCAGTGAGGGCCGAGTGTTGCTGCTGAACATTAATGTTACAATCACTAGGCAGGAAAGAGGGAATCTCAGGTAGATCCGCTCTGCACTGGCAGATGCCAGGCATGGGTTGAGATGCTGTGTCGTGTGGTATTCAGCCAGCTCTGCCACCTGTCTCTAGTTTGTCATCCCATAGTCTTCCTCTCTTTCAATCACCACAGCCAACCAACCACCATGTCCTGCCAGTTTTGCCTCCTAAATATTTCCCGATCCACCTCCTCCTCTCCATCTCTACCCCTCAACGTTACCTGGACACCGTGACAGCCTCCCTCATACCCTCCTTACTTATCTTGTCCAGGATGGGGATCTAGAGCCACAGGTCATGTCACTCCCTGCCTAAATGCACTTGGAGGGCTTCCTCCTCTGCAGGACATGGAGCTCAACTGAACCCTCCCGCTCGTCTCTCTCCAGGCCCCCAGCTCAAGGTCTAAGCTCCAGAAACAGCACGTATCTCCCCCCTTGTTAATGGAGTTCCCTCTGCTGTCTGTCCTCCCTTCTGCCTCTAACTTCAGTTCTTCCTTCAGCTATTTACAGTCACCCTGAGGAACAATGCACACAGGAAAGGCAGGATGCACGCCTGACTCTTCCCTTTTACTCACCAGTTTAAAAAAATGGATTGTTCCCCTGTCCTCTTCCAAAGAGACTGAGAGTGTGTTTGCTTTAGTTTCACTGTCATTATGGTTTTCTGTGGTGGTAAGATTTAGTTTTTCTTTCTTCAAGACTCAGCTTCAAGAGGCACAATGTCCTCCCAAAAGCTTTTCCTGACCACTTGCCTGGACTGGGCCAAAGGACTCCTCAGAATCCCTCCCAGGACGTTCCTTTGTCAATTTATCTGTCTTTTGTTCCCTAACACTACTCAATTTTGTACGTTTTATTTATCCTTGTACGCTGGGTACCTAACATAGTGCCCAGCACACAGCTGGGGTGTGATAAGTGTTGAACTGGATTTTATGTCAATTTATCTGTCTTTTGTTCCCTAACACTACTCAATTTTGTACGTTTTATTTATCCTTGTATGCTGGGTACCTAACATAGTGCCCAGCACACAGCTGGGGTGTGATAAGTGTTGAACTGGATTTTATGTCACCGATACCACACTGAAGCAAGCACAAGTGGGACAAGGTGACGTCCACCCACCCCCAGGGCTCCCCGTACTCATGTTTCTAACAGGGAGAAACTCCCCGACAGGTTGTCTCAGTTTCTGCACTACCCTAGCCCAGAAGTAGTCTTCCTATGGAAAACTATTCCTCGGATGACAGCGTCGGCCGGTGGGCTGCACTCAAGCCACTGGTCAGACTCCGCAGCAGCCAGCGCCTTCCTCCTGCCCTCACAGGGGCAGCCACTGCCATGCACTCTGTGCTGCCATCTTCTTGCTCTTGTCTACAGGCTTTTGCTTTGTTTTCCGGCTCTCATCTGTGTTTCTTTTTCTTTCGTATAAAAGTGACACGTCTGAAATGTCTGCAGGCAGATGCCACCCTCAGGGGGTATGTGTTACAGTGTAACATCGGGGAGGTCAGGGGCAGCTAAGCGAGGGGCGCCTCTCAGAATGGGGGTTCAGTGCCCCCTCCCTGGCTCCACCCACACCTGCAGGTGAGAACTGACCCCGACAGGCAACCGAATCATCCATCTTGCGTGTCTTAGAGATTGATTCCCGCAACCCTCTCCAGGACCCCCAAGAAACAGAACGTCCCGGCCAGGCTGCAGCACTGAGCACGGGACCCGACCCGGGGGAGCCTGTCAGCCGGTAAGTTAAAACACCCACTGCACCCTGTCCCATAGATCATCACTAACAACATATTGCATAGGTTTGCATGTGTTTAAACTCCACATAAATGAAAGGGTATGGTGTGTATTGTGTTATTTTTTTCACTCAGCATTGTAAGCGTGAGATTCAGCTACAGTTTTCACGCTGTGCAGTGTGTACTAGAACAGAAAGTAACTATTCTCTGGTTGATACACATCGGCTGATTGCTTTCCGTCCTCCACCCCCCCCGCAAACACTATTGCAGACAGCATTCCTGTGTGTGTCCTGTGGTGCGCCTGCCAAATGTCCCTACCGGGTGCACCCGGACAGCAGAGCACAGACCTCCGCTGGGTCGCAGGATCTACCTCGTTTTCAACGTTCACAGATAACGCCAACCTGACCCCCAAAGTAGCTGCAAACAACTCCCTCTTTTCACAGGTTTATTCACTAGGCAGCTTTCTTCTGTTGCGACTGCCTTTTTATGT
This sequence comes from Galeopterus variegatus, assembly GCF_000696425.1. Lineage (NCBI taxonomy): Eukaryota > Metazoa > Chordata > Mammalia > Dermoptera > Cynocephalidae > Galeopterus > Galeopterus variegatus. The sequence goes on along the minus strand of NW_007732582.1, from coordinate 106,663 downwards.
CTTTTGCTCATTTTTTTCCTGTGGGGTTGCTGTCTTTTCCTTATTATTTTTAGAATTTCTTGCTGTATTCTGGAACTGAGGCCTTTGTCAAGTGTGTTTCAATATCTGTTTCTGTCTGTACCTTCCTTCTCTCTAAGGTGTATTTTGATGAACAGAAATTCTCGTTTAAGTTTTTCATTTACATTGCCAATCCCAATTGATTTTTATGCAATATTAGATATGAGTATAATGTTATTTTCTCATGTGAATAAAAACGGTCTCAGCCTCGTTTTTCAGGGGGGCCATCCTTTCCCTGCTAACCTGTGCTTCTCTGTGAAGTGCCCAATCTCAGATAAGTGTGGACGTGCCTCTGGTCTTTCTCTGTTGTTTCATTAGTCGATTTGCCCATCTCTCTATTAAAACCCCATGACTTAATTACAACAGCTTTCTGATATGAGTCATCACGTGGTAAGGCAAGTCCTGCTGCCGGGGTCGTCTCCTTCAGAACTGCCCTGATTTTACCCACTACCCCCTTGCGATGCCACGCATCACTACACAGTCAGGCTGCCAGGTTTAATGAAAAACCAATTTCAACATCTTAAAATAATATCGAGTGTTCCTATTCATGAATATTGTATATAGCTCCATTTATTTAGGGCTTTTAAAATATCTTTTAGTAAGGTTTTATAACTTTATTAAAGCCTTGCACAAGATTTTTTATATTTATTCTTTTTTGTTATTATTATTATTATTCTGCATTCTAAGAAATTGTTGTGGAGCAATTGGGAGATGGCGGAGAGGAAAAAGGGGAGGGGGATTGGGTGGGAGGAAGAGGAAAGATGGAGGGGGGAGGGGGCACCGTCAAGGCCCATGGCACCCCCTCATTCTGGCAGGGCAGCCCAGGGGGCTTCTGGTGGCAGCTTGGTCATGGCTGGGCTGGATGCACACATCAGGGGGGCATAGCTGAGGCCCTTGACCCTCCACTGCCCCTATATTTATTCTTGAATATCTTATATTTTTTGTTGCTTTTAAAATAGTCTTAAAAATATAAACTTTCTAATTCAAGTTATTTAAGAAAAGGTATTTTGGAATAATATGATGTTTCCAACAAATAGAAACATAGATTCCCCAAGTCATACTTTAATCTAGTAATATATGTGATTAAATTAATAGATTTTCTAAATTCAAACCAATCTTGAATTCCTGGTCACAGAATCACATTACTAGTTTGGCATGCTGATTTTTTTTCTTTTAGGATTTATTTTTCATTGTATGTATAGTAAGATTGGTCTCTAATATCCTTTTCTTGTACCGTTCTTACTTGTTTTGGTGTCAAGTTTATATGAGACATAAAATTAGTTGTGGAACAATTCCTATTTTTCTCTGGAAGAATCTGCATAGTGTCAGAAATACCTGTTCCTTAAATGTTTGTTAGAACACAGAGAAAAAACATTTGGACCTGATTTCTTCCCTCTTGATGGGAAAATGTTTAACTACTAATAAAATTTCTTTAATGATTATTTGGCAATTGTGGCTTTTTCTTTCCCTGTGTCTGTTTTTGCTTAAAAAGTATTTTTTTCTCCAGCTGTTGAATGCAGTGTTCTCTATTTGTCCATTAGACCAAGACTGTTAATTATTTTTCAAATCTTCTACATCCTAATTTCCCATCTTCCTGTTATTAACAATTAATCTGTCAATTATTGAACAAAATATGTTAAAAATCTCCTACTATGATAGTGGACTTTGTAGATATTTTTATTTTATTTTTTTACTTTATATATTTTTGGTGTACAAATTGTATTTGTATAACTTTACAATTTTTACAAGTTTATGATTATTAAAACTTCCTAATAAGTTGTACCTTTTATCATTGTATAGTAACTATTTCCAGTAATGTGTTCTGCCTAAAATATATTTTTTCTTGATATCAGTAAAGGTGTGCCAGTTTTCTTTCAATTAGTATTTGCTTCCAATATCTTTTTCTATGCTTTCATTTTCAAACTCTCTACATTCTTATTTTGGGGGGATGTGTCCTGTAAACAGCATATAACTGGATTTTGCTCTGTTTTACAGTCTAATGCTCTGTGTGTCTCATTAGTGATTTGGTCCATTTGCATTTATATTGATCACAGGTATATCTAGATATATTTCTACCATCTTATTTTGTGTTTTTTATTTGTCATGCTTTTTTTTTTTTTTTTGTGCTTCTATTTTTCTCTTTTCTTGCCTTCCTTTGGATTGGACTTTTTTGTCATTTCATGTTTTCCCTCCAGTGTTTTGAAACTTAAAGACTCTATGAATATTTTACCAGAAGTTACCCAAATTTAACATCCATATTTTACCTTCACATTTTCATTATAAAGTTTAATAATATCTTCACCCTATGCTCAAACAATACAAGGACAAAAGAATCCGTCTCTTATGACCAGAATCTTTGCTCAGTGTTCCTTCTTGCGTGTCAGTCCTGTATTCTGTGAACATTATCCTTCTGCCTGGAGTTCACAGTGAAGTTTCTTTAGTGAGGGTCTGTTGGTAGCAAACTCTCCTAGCTTAATGTCTTTATTTTACCTGCACTGACAAAAGAGAGTTTTTCTGGGTAATTCTAGGTTGACAGTTATTTTATTTTAGCAATTTGAAGATATTCTTCTAAGATCTTCTAACTTCCATCATTGCTATTGAGAAGTCAGTTGTCAGGCTACTTGTCTTCCCTTTGTGATAATCTGTCTTCTCTCTCTGGCTGTTTTTAACGTCTCTCTGTTGTTCTGTGGTTTACTGTAATACGTGTAGGAATGAATATGTAATCATCCATGTTGGCTAGGATTTATTGAGTTCTTGAGTTTGATAATTGATATCTTTCATCCATATTGGAAGTTTCAGCTTTTTAAAAATTATTTCTCCAAAGATTAAATTTCCTAATTCTTGTTTTTCTGACAGAACTCTGACCAAATGTGCATTAGATCCTTTTCATCTAGCCTGTATGACCCTTAAGCTTTTGTAGTTTCCATCTGCTTGTCTCTTTGCATTGTATTCCAGGTTACTATGTCACGTTTATTTCTCAGTTCCCTAATTCTTTCTGCAACTATGTCTCATCAGCTATTTAACACATGTATTAAGTTTCTTGTTTTAATTGTTTATATGTCTCAGTTCTGGAAATCCTATTTGGTTCCTTGTTAAATCTGAAAGATTCTTGTTTCTTACTCGTACTTTCAATAACCTGAACTTTGTAGGATCAAATATTTTGAAAGAATTTCTTTAAGCATGCTTATTTTACATTCTGTATCTCACAATTTTAACATACATATATAAACTCTGTGGGTCTGATTACACTGTTTCTGCTGATTCTTGTTTATGTTGGCTTTTCCTATGTGTTTTGTGATTTTTTTTGATTGGGAGCTTATGTTCCTTAACACTTTATTTGTAAAGATTCTTAAAGCCTAAGTTAAGATCCATTCTTCCAGAGAAGGTATGTGTTTTTATCTGTCAGCATCTGTGGGTTCTATCAAATTGGATACTTTAAATTCTTGGGGCTGGCTGGTTAGCTCAGTTGGTTAGAGTGTGGTGTTAGAACGCCAAGGTCAAGGGTTCAGATGTGCCCACTGGCCACAGCCAAAAAAACAAAACAAAAAACAACAAAAAAACCCACACCCCACAATAAAACAAAGAACAAAATCAACCAAACAAAAGTTCTTGACTTGGTTTGCTGGGACAGTCAGGTAGTGTAAAGTCTAACCCCAAACTCACATGTGGGCTTGTTTCGGGTTAAGAATTCTCATCAGAGACCTCTTCTTCCCTTCACCAAAAGCCAAGGCAAAACAGCCAATTTTCCTTATTTTCTCCCTTGGGGAGGGGAGACTGTTACTTCAATCACTGGTGTCACTTTCTATGGGTCTCTTTTATTTGCTGTGGTCTTTGATCCAGTCTCCTCCCTTGCCTGGACCCTGACCTTTCTCTACTGTCCCCAGTCACGGTCTGTTAATAAAGTGCTAGGTCGCCAAGAGCTGGCACATGCCTTGAGGAATTCTGCCACCTTCAGTATTTGTTTATCTCTCTAGATTTGGGCCGCCTCTTATTTTTGACTTCTGATTACTTCTTTTATTTTTTCACCAACTTAGCAATGCTTTAAAAATGTTTTATAAACTTTAGGAACATTGTTTGGTGTTTACTCTAGGATGGTTTTAAAGGCTCTTATCTTCCCTGTTGCTAGAAAATGAAACTTGTGAAGATGGAGAAAAAGAGGAGGGCTAACTGGTAAAGGAAAGTCTCAGGGGAGAAAAGGACAGGGTCAGAGGAGGACAGAGATGAAAGGACTGGCTTTGAATAAAGGAGGCTGTGGTAGTCTGAATAACGGCCCCCAAAGATGCTCACATGCTGATCCTTGAAACCTGTGACTATGCTACCTTGTAAGGCAAAGGGACTTTGCACATGTGATTAAGTTAAAAATCTTGGAAAAAGGGAGAGCATCCTTGATTATGTACACGGGCCTTAAATGTAACCATAAGTGTCCTTATAAGAGGAAGATTTGACTACAGAAGAGGAGAAGGCAATTTGATGAGAAAAGCAGAGATTGGAGTGATGTGCTTTGAAGACAGAGGAAGGGGCCACATGCCAAGGAATGCGGGTAGCCTCCAGAAGCTGAGAGAAGGCAAGGAAACCGACTCTAGCACTTCCAGAAGGAAATATCCCTGCTGACACCTTGTCTTTAGCCCAGAGAAACTGACTTCAGACTTCTGATTGAACTGGGAGAGAGTAAATTTGTGTTGTTTTAAGCTACTCAGTTTGTGGTAATTTGTTACAGCAGCAATGGTAAAAGAATACAAAAGGTCAACTTCTCTGGCAGCTTAGAGATGGGCCTTTCTCCAACACATTCATCTGTAAAGCCAAATTTGGGTATGGAAATGTTTACGTTATAACTAATTTGTATGTATTAAAATATTCTAAATATTATCAAACTTAAATATAAATGAATTGAAATTGAAAAATACCTTCCTTTAACTAAAATGTGTCTGTGGCAAATCATAGCAATGCATGTAAAATCAGTGATGCATAGAATTTAATTATGTCTAAGCAACAGGGTAGAAAGGGATATTTAAATTGTCATAATGGAGACATCGAAGGCAGACTGTAGTAACTTCAATTGTTGCTTTTACTAGCATTGTATGTAAAGTTGTGAAATATCTTGCACCAAAATGCAGCACAGAGGAGTTAAGTAACTTGCTCAATGTCACACAGTTAGTAAGTGGCACTCTCAGCGCCACAAATGTTTGCTGAATGAATACATGGTGCCTTTAAGGTCCACTTAGCAAAAACTGGGGCAACAAAGTGGGGAGGCACGAGGCCTCAAATGCCCCAGGACAGACCTCTGATCAGGTAAAATTGTCTGGATCTGTCATACACTTCCTGGTTTATATGTCTGGATCCCCAGTATTTAGCTCGGTTTTTTTCGCAGAGTTTTCCCATTCCCCTCTGATGCTTGAGATCACCTTTCAGGGCACTGATGTATCCAGGTATCTGGCTCAGCATCTAGCCCCGGGGCATCACCAGCTGCTACTGTTATCTATTTGGCTCCCTAGGCCTCTCTACACTCTCATTAATGTTGCCTCAGTTTCCGAGTTGGTTATTCTTTGTTGTAGGTGCTGTATGGGACACCACTCTTATGGAACACAAGAATTTGTTAACAAAAAAACAACATAACATCTTCCAGTAAATAAATGTAATTGGAAATTTAATGAGAAACAAGTTTAGAGC
>NW_007732582.1:83905-100212 GCF_000696425.1 Galeopterus variegatus | reverse complement strand
GTTATCTCGCTCAACATCAAACTTCTCAAACTTTAATTCTATAAGCTATAGAGAAAGCACATTAGAAATGTTAAAAATAGTATTGTTGAATAACCTCAAATGGAATTATTATTCTCCCCAGATTTGTAGGATATGTGATTTTCCTTTGTAAAATATGTATTCATTTCTTGTTGCATATTTCGTATTTAGTTAACAATATTGTGATATTCTTTTGCTTCTATTTTTAATCATTTCAAAAGATCATCTCAAACCCAGATCAACCCTAGTTAGGATCCTAAACTTAGAAGCTCTGTTCACGTACTGCTACAAAAGTATGGGAACACTATATAGGTCTAGCAGTCTACATTAAGGCTATAAATTGGTTCTGGAGATCTACTATACAGCACGGTGATGGTAATCAATAATAATGTATGGTATACTTGAAAATTGCTAAGAGAGTGGATCTTAAATGTTCTCATCACATGCACACGCCAAAAGGATAACTATGCAAGGTGATTAACAGATGAATTAGCTTGACTGTGGTAATCATTTCACAATGTATGTATGTGTGTGTGTATATATATATATATATATATATATGTATATATATATATATATATATATATGTATATATATATATATATATATATACATCAAAACATCACACTGAACACTGTAAATATATGCAATTTTTATTTGTCAAGTACCTCAATAAAGCTGGGGAAAAGGAAGAAAAAAAAGAGAGGAAAAAACCCTGTAGTTGGATAATGAATTGTGTTGGAGTGTGAAAGGGCTATATGCCAACTTCATCCTTCTCTCAAGGAAAACTAATAAAAATAAAGGGTATTATTTAAAGTGCCCCCTGTATTAGTGTATGTTGGGGTGTGGTGTGTGTGGGAGAGAGGAGTGGATGAAGTTGTTTCCTTCTGAGAGAAGGAGACCGACATTCCTATTACATGTAAAGGAGTCAAATTTTTAGAACCAGAGATTCAGGAAAGTGGGAATTGACGGTGATGTCTTCTTGAAGTTTCTTTGGAATGTGTGCACACTGAGAACAGCCTACTCGGAATGTGGTTGATTTTTGAAGAGGGTGCATAGAAGCATTGATAAACAAAGTCAGTGTTAGAATTCTTAAGTATTTCTTAATTTAAAAAAAATTTTGCCCTAGTACCAATAATAGTGTTCTAAATTATTCAAGTGAACAGGAAATTTTGATTTAATAGGCAATCAATCATTCTTCTTACAAGCAGATTTTTAAAGAGCTCCTCCAATGTGTGAATCAAAGGAAATCTCACCAGGCTCATGAATACCCATGGCACCAGACAGCTGTACCTATTCTTGCTGGGTAGCAGGTGGGCAAGAATCCTCCCTACTGCTTCAGGGAAGAAAATGTGCATTAATTCTTATTAGCTAAATACTCATACCTGGTGATCTGGGTGAAGATGCTGATAGCAATAGCATCACAGATGGACACAAAGGTAAATTTGGGCTTTGAACATAATTGCCACACATCTACATACTTACCTACCTTCAAAAAAGTCAGTGCCAGTGACAGGTGAATAATGGCCTATTCCTACTTAACACTGCTTTAAATTGTACTGAATTACTTACTCTTTGGGTCCAGTGACTTCTCACTAGTTACTAATAAAATGCTTTCCAGGTTATTAAAAAATCAGCTGAACTTTCTCTTCTTAGAAATAAATCATGTAAAAACTTTTGGAGAGAAGATTAAAAATAAGTAAATAAGAGGATTAGGGAGAAAGCTATTATAAAAAGTGGAGGCAATTCTTTTTTTTTTTTTTGTCCTTTTTGAGACTGGCCGCACCACGCTCAGCCAGTGAGCGCACCGGTGGCCATCCCTATATAGGATCCGAACCTGCGGCAGTAGCGCTCCCAGTGCGGCACTCTCCTGAGTGCGCCACGGGCTCCGCCCAGAGGCAATTCTTTAATAGAAAAAAATTCCCATAAACGTGCACAGAAATTATTTAGGACTTAATTTTCCCATTATATTTTTCTCCTTTGGACAGAGCTGTCAGTGATTTCAAACACTACAATCATGATTAAAAACTCAATTGGCTGAAGCCAAAAATCACATTAATAAAATAAAACTCAAACTTAAAATGTAAATAATCAAAGGGAAAAACAATGGAAAAGAGATGCTGAATTGTAATCTACAAGTACAATTAAGTTGAAATTATTTGGTTGAATATATTTACAAATGTCACAGAGAAAAAAAAAGACCAATATAATTCCAAGAATTACATAATGATTTAAATGCTTCAGAAATGTAATTTTTTATGATGTTATCTTAAACTATAAAACGTTCAATTGTTTTATACACTCTTTCATTATTAAATAAGTAACCATATTTTTCTCCTTAAGAATAAAATAGTTTTGAGATTATGATTAAAGTGTACATGTGTACACGTGTGTATGTGTAAATATGTTCAGATCACTAATTGCCATGGTATATTGACTTGGCCTAAATAATTTTCAATTTAAAAAATAAATATATGACAAATAGTGTTTGTGCAAGCTATATGAAAGATCAATTTAGAAAAGCTTTTTAAAAATGACATCATAATGCTCACCTCACAGTATTTGGATTAAAGTCTATTGTGTTGGTAATTATAATAATAATTTTTACAAAGTTATTTTTAAAAGTCCACGAAGTAGGTTTCATCTATTTCTATGTCAAGTTCTACCCTGCAATTAATATCCGAAAGTGGTTCCCAGAAGGGTAAAAATTCATATAACCACAAACTAATAAATACTAAAAAACTAGACCTTCTCTGTTGGTTGTTTTAGAGCAATGAATAAAGCTTTTTGTGGAAAACCTACAGAAATTTTATTTTAAACAACTCAAAACACCCTGAAGCAGAGCAGCTTGCACATCAGATACCTTGTTCTCTGAAGAGATGATGCGGCTTGCTTGCACTGGCTTTGCAGCAGGAAAGCATGCAGACTTTTTGATTTGACACTAGGATGACTATTATCAGGACATGATGGGTTTGCTGTGTGAGCAAATGGTAACCCAAAGTACATATACTTGGGGACTTTTATCCTTCCACAGTTGGTCATTGCCGTTTATAAATAACATCTGCCACCAGGTTAAACAATCTTATATGGGATTTGCTTACAATTTGTATTTTAAAAACTTTTGAAAACTGTAATTATATAATAGGAAGTTAAATCCACGTCTCTGCAAGTCAAATGGTGCAAAGGGAAAATTTAATCTGGGTTTTTCTATGAAGAAATATCTGTATCTAGCAGGCCTCCCCTCCCTGTGTCCTTAGCTTTTGACAAAGTCCCACAACCCGAGGCTCGTGAGAGGGGGGGCCCCTCACACTGTCTGGTCGATTCACACACGCACACTTTCTTCACATTTTTAGGGAACCTCACCTGATTCTTTGGGGCTATAATGTGCCACACACAAGTGACTCCTGCAGGGTAATCCCGGTCTGGCCAGTTGGGGGTTTTAAAAGACCCAGAAGGTCTTTCAAGGCGTCCTCCACAATACTGATCCCCTGAAGTTATCAAACATGGAAAAAAACCCAAAAGTTATATCCTGATATAGGTTACAGCAATACAACCACATACAGATTAGAAATGTGGAGCATAGGTGACAGTATAGTAAATAAAGGCAATGGCAGAANCGGTCTGGCCAGTTGGGGGTTTTAAAAGACCCAGAAGGTCTTTCAAGGCGTCCTCCACAATACTGATCCCCTGAAGTTATCAAACATGGAAAAAAACCCAAAAGTTATATCCTGATATAGGTTACAGCAATACAACCACATACAGATTAGAAATGTGGAGCATAGGTGACAGTATAGTAAATAAAGGCAATGGCAGAAGCTCTTAAATTTTCACTTAAAAAATGGTTACATTGATAATCGGCTACACGCACACATGTACACACGCACACACAACATGAATGACCTCTTTGACCTGCCATACTATATCAGCACATGAGAAGAAAGGACTAAAGTTAGGGTCACAGCTTTTTTCTTTTTTTCATTTTTGGATAAGTGAAGACCAAACATTTGGGCATATGCTCATTCAGAAAACTTGTAGGCTCAACAAATCATACAGACTTTAAGAGAAAAAAAATCATGATTTGTAATAATGAATATGCTTAAGAAAAAAAGAATCCTCAAGGCATTGGTATTTATAAATGCCCATGGACCAAATTTGAATTAGTTAGTATAGACAATTCTCATTACTAGAAAACTTTATATTCTGTATATATATCTTTAATAATTTTAAAGATAATTTTGTTTGTAAAAATAATACATGTTTATAAATTTTCAGCAATACAGAAAAGCATAAAGGAGAAAGTAAAAAATTACCCCAAATCCCACTACCTAAAACTCACCACTATTAATATTTGACAAACATCATTTTGGACACCTGATATATGTAACTGACATATGGTGATATGTAATGTGTACGTACTGATAGGCTGACAGAAATCACTTAAAAAAGTTATTTTGATACAAAATTCTAAATTTAACTTCACTTGAATTAACTAACAAACAAAAACTGAGCTGAAACTAAAGGAATTAATATACTTTAATCGAATATTTCTTTGACCCAGAAAATAAACACTCTTAAAACAAATCTGTAAATTTAAGAAAATGTATTACAAAAATTGAGGTTGGAATAATTTCTAAAACTTTATTAATGGAAAATCTCAAGCATGTACAAAGTAAATAGAATAATACAGTGACCTCCCACATAACACGGTTTCAACAATCATCCTCCTCCTGTTCTAGCTGTACCACTACCCGATCCTACCACCTGCTTCATTGTTGTTACTATTTTACAAGTTTTGAGGAGGTAAATTTGAAATGCACAAATCTTAGCTGTACAAATTTGAAAAATACATATACCCGGGTAAGCCACACTCCTGAGATGATATAGAATCCATCTCCCACAAAATTTCTGTATTCCTTCCCAACTTGCTAATTCCCTACACCATTTTTCTGAAAAGTTTCACCTTCCATCAGTTTTGTTCTAGAGTGCCATGTAAGTGGAATCACACAATGGGCACTCACCCGTGTCTGTCTTCTCTTGCTTAGCACCATGTCTAAGAGATTCATTCACTTTGCTGTGTGTGTTGGTAGTTTGTTCCTATCTATTGCTGAGTAGTACTCCATTGTATGGAGACACCACAGTTTGTTTACCCATTGCCCTGTTAATGTTCATTTGGGTTGTTTCCAGTTTGGCCTGTTGTGAACGAAGCTGCTGTGAACATTTTTATACAAACCTTTATTTTCATTTTTCTTGCATAAATACCCAGGAGTGCAACTGCTGGGTCAAGAGTAGATGTAGATGCTTAACTTCATAAAAAAAAGTACTAAAACTTTTCCCTAAGTGGTTGTATCATTTTATATCTCTTGAAATATGAGCACTTTCGTTGCTTCACATCCTTAACCACCATTTGGTCCTGTCACTTTTTTTAGCCAACAGTGGGTAAGTAATGGTATCTCATTGTGGTTTTGATTGGCATTACCCTGATGACTAATGACACTGAGCAATTTTTCATGTACTTATTGGCCACACATGTCTTCCTTTGTGAAGCGTCTGTTCAATTGTTTTGCCCATATTTATATTTATTGGGACCGTTATCTTTTTACTATTGAATGATATGAGTTCTTTTCATACTTTACAAGTCTTTTACCATATAATTTTGTATTTTTTCCCTTCTGAAGGATGCCTGTTCATACTTGTAAAGATGTCTTTTTATAAGCATTAGTTTTACTTTTTAAAATTTTTAATTAATTTTTTTCATTGTACATGTTTATGGGTACAGTTTGTTGTTTCAATGATGCATACATTGTATAATGATCTAATCAGAATAGTTAACATTTCTATCACCTAAACATTTTCATTTCTTTGTATCAGTTTTACTTTTAATGAAGGGTGCATGGTACATATTGCTCCATCCTTTTACTTTCGAACTATTTGTTTTTTGTATTTCAAGTGCGTTCTTGTAGACAACATACAGTTAGGCCTTGCTTTTTAATCCATTCTAGCAATAACTGCCTCCTAACTGGAGCATTTAATTCTTTACGTTTAGTGTATGTATTGATATGCTTGGATTTAGTGTTCCATTTACTATCTTTTCTATTTGTCTTACCTTCCTTTCACTCCATCTGTTTCTCCTTCCAGTTTTCTTTGTATAGTTGGATAATTTTGTTATTCTATTTAATCTTTTGGCTTTTAGCTGTAACTTGCATTTTTAATGGGTACTCTAGGGATTACAATCTGCATTTTTAATTTATCATAATCTGCTTAAAGTTAACATTGCAACTCTAAGTAGAGTTCTTCATGTACTATACATGTGTGTGCATGCACAACAGCGCTGTTCCACTTACCTGTCCATCCTTTGGTTGCTGTTAATTTATCATAATCTGCTTAAAGTTAACATTGCAACTCTAAGTAGAGTTCTTCATGTACTGTACATGTGTGTGCATGCACAACAGCGCTGTTCCACTTACCTGTCCATCCTTTGGTTGCCAAACATTACATCTCACATTATATATTCTACAATAGTGTTAATTTTTTTGTTGTTTTGAACAATTACATGTAAAGAAATTAAGAGATAAAAGAAAATAAGATACAAAAATAAGACATAGTCCTTATATTACCATTTCCAATGACCTTCGTTCCTCCTGTTCCCTTCATGTTACCTCGTGGGGTCCTTTGCCTCAACCTGAGGAACGTCCTTCAATATTTCTTGTGGTGCAAGTTTAAAAATGTCTTTCAGATATTTGTAGTGTTAATCTGCAAATATCTTTATTTCACTTTTGAAAACAAATGCTGTGACATCACCTTCTGACCTCCATCATTTCTGATTAAAAGAAAGTTGTCATACATACCGTTGTTCTTCTGTATGCAATTTGCTTTTATCTGATTGATTTCAAGATTTTCTCTTTATCTTTAGATTTCTGTAATTATGATGTACCGCAATCTGGCTTCATTTTTACTTATCCTTTATTTAAAACTTTTTATTGAATCATACTTGATTATCCATATTTTGGGGATTCAACATTGACATATGTTGATCAAATCAATATTACTAGCATATATATTGTTACAAATTGTACTTATTCTTTATACCCCTTGTCCAATCTTTCCCCATCCCCCTCTCACTCCCTCCTCCCCTCTCTAATTACCCTAGATTTCTTCTCTCCTTCTGAAAGAATAATGGTTACTCTGTTGACTTCTTGTCTAGATGATCTGTCCAATGCTGAGAGGTATGATCAGGTCCCCCAATATTATTGCATAGCAGATGCTTCTTCTGTCACTCTGGAATGGGCTTTGTGGAGAGAGACATCCTCTTCTTTTCTTTGGTTTCTGCTGGTGACTCTCCTTGTGTCAATGCACTCCAGTGGCTGGTGGATCATCTGTACAGTGGTTGTGGCATGTAGCCACTTTCACGGCAGCCCTGGTTACTGTGGTGGCTGTGGTGGGCCACCCACATGGAGGTGATGTTTTTGGCATGCTCCTTACCTAGTTGGTGGTGATGCTGGCAGTGTGCCTGGTTGTGGGAGGAGGGCCCAATCCCCAGTTCCATACCTCAGGACCCCAGGAAGCCCCCATGGTGCTGGCAGTGTGCCTGGTTGTGGGAGGAAGGTCTGGTCCCCAGCTGCAGACTTCAGGACCCTGGGCACACCCCATGGCACTGACAGTGTGCCTGGTTGCCCCCCCCCCCTTTCTGGCTTGGTAGCCCAGGGGACTTACAGTCCTTCTAGGTGTTATAGGTGTTCTTTGATGAAATGAGACCTTTACTAGCTAATATCAAACTTTGTCTCTGGTTGTGGGTACTCTGTTTTTTCTTTCAGTTCTGTGTTGGATTATTTGCTGTTCCCACCACTTAAACTCTGTGCTGGAACTAATTTTTTGTCCTTTTCTTACTTCTAAAGTGGGGGAACTTCCTGTGGGGACCAGCACTTCAGCTCTGTGGTTTAGTTAAATTGCTGCTTTGCTGCTGATTCCCTGGGGAAGGTTTTTTGTGCAGCTCAGGTTTTAATGGTTGATTTTATAGGTACTTCCAGCTTTTCAGAGGCCCGGTGCACCTGGGTTGTGTAGTAACTCTAATCTGGGTCTGAGTCTTTTCATCAAACTGCACCCCATGCAGTTCTGTATTCCTGACTAGTCTCCTCTGAATGATCATACGCTGATTGGGGGGCAGATCAGCTGTCTTTGCTGTGTCCCAGTATTTCCTCAGTGGGCCCATCTCCCCCACTGCCTGTGCTGCAACACTTCCCATGGGACGGGCCATCCTCTGGTCCCTTGTGATGACTCACTGGTCTCTGAGTGGCTCCTTGCTCCTATGTGGGTTCACAGGAACCCAATTAGTGGTTTTGCTGGCCTGGGGGCCACCAAGGCCCTCTTCTCCCCTGCCACCTCCAAGCAACTTCATCTGATGGGTGCAGCTGTGGCTTTTGCCAGCTCCTGCTCTGTGCGCTCAGCAGCTCCAGCCTGGAAGCAGTCAGGGTTCGAAACGGTCAGAATGGTTCTTTCTTTCTCTCATCGTGGCTTCTCCCACCTTCATGCACTCCGTAGGTCTCTCCTCCTCTTCCCTGAGCTCTAGTGGCTCCACTTGGCTGTTGTTGCTTGTTAATAGTTGTAAATTGGTTGATTTGTGGGAGACAGTGACACTGGGGACCATCTATTCTGCCACCTTGACTGGAAGTAGAGTCAATTTTTATTTATCCTGCTTGGAGTTTGTTGTCCTTTTTGGCTGTATAAATTGATGTTTTTCACTAAGTTTGGCTACAGTCAGATCATTATTTCTTCAAGTATTTTTTCTGCACTATTAGCACTCTCTTTTTCTGGGACAAAAATTGCAGATACATTAGATCACTTGATATGGTCTCTGAGGTTCTTATTCTTTACTCTTCTTCCTCCTGGTTCTTCAGATTGGATCATTTCTATTCAAATTCACTGACTCTTTTTTTTGCCATCTCCAATCTACCTGTAGGCCCATCAGATAAATTTTAAAATTTCATATTCTGTAGTTTTTAACTCTAGAATTATCACTTGATTCTTTTTTTTTTTTTACAGTTTCTGTTTCTCTTCTGAGATTCTCAATCTGTTTATTTATTATACTTATATTTCCCTTGAAATCCTGAAACAAGTTTATAATTACTGCTTTAAAGTGCTTGCCTGCTAATTGCATCATTTGAGTTATTGTGAGGTCAGTCTTTATTGACTGATTTTCTTCTTGAATATGGATGCACTTCTGTTTCATTACATGACTAAGATACTGGACATTATGAATGATACATTATACTCTAGATTCTGTTGTGTGAAAAATTATTTTTGTTCTAGCGGGCATTTAACTTAGACTCAAACTCAAAGTCTCTCCCTGACAATGAGCAGCAGCTGTAATCTTCGTTCAGTTCTTTCATTATTCAGTTGATGCTTTTCTGCCAGGCCAGCTGGGCTCTCCCCACATATGTAGAGTTTAGCTGTCACATGATGATTTGAGTAGATTCTATCTGCATATTTTGTGCCTCAATTCTTCTGTAGCTCCCTGCCAGGATTTCCTCTCAAACCTTCTGGCTGCTCGTCAGCCCCAAATTCTGTCCTCTGACCTCTCAAGCCAGATGTTGCACTACAGCACAAGCCTACAGCGGATCAGCACGTGCCCTCAGGCAAAAGGCTGAAAATGTACAAATTTTGCCTGATGCAGTTATCTTTCAAGGATCGAGCTTTCCACCCTTGTGTCTTAGTCCATTCTGTGTTGCTATAAGAGAATACCATTGACAAGGCAATTTATAAAGAAAAGAAATTAATTTCTTACAGTTCTGGAGGCTGAGAAGTCCACTCAAGGGGTCTGCATCTGGTGAGGACACTCCTGCGCATCATCCCGTGGCAGAAGGTGGAAGGGCAAGAGAGTGCGAGAGCAGGACAGCAACAAGGGCTGAACCCGCTTTAATAACAAACCCACTCTTGCAACAACCAACCCACTCCTGAGATATGACATCAAATCCATTCATGATGGCAGAGCCCTCATGACCTAATCACCTATGAAAGGTCCCACCTCCCACCACTGTTGCACAGGGGATTAAGTTTCCAGCACATGGACTTTGGGGGACACATTCAAACCACAGCACCTTGGGAGTTCACATATACTGACACGAAAACATCCCAAGACATAGTCTTAAGTGAAAAGAAAAAGTTGTAAAATAATAGGAATGTATGAGCCCATTCATATTTTTAAAAAGCTACTGTAAAAGCATATAAATATAAGTAAGCATCTACAGAAAGGTATGGGAACCACTGACCATGGCTATTTCTGGAGAAGGGACTACCATGGAGGGAAGGGCTGTGTCTGTATATTTGTATGTGTGTATATGTATGCAAGCTCCACATTTCTCCTCCATGAATTTCTTCTATAATTGAATTTTTACAAGAATGCATATGAACTTAAACAAAAAAAGACTGATTTTTTAATGATCTCTTGATAGTTTGGTGGAATTCATTACCTCTCTGTTTGAGAAGAACTGCTCTAAAGCTTTAGATTAAAGGAATAAATATATATAAAGTGCCCAGAACAGTACCTGACACACATAGGTATTCAATAACTGTGAACCACTATTACTGCTGTTAACGCCATTATGTGGAAATGGTACCTCTTTCGTTTGGTTCAGCAGCGGAGAACATGGCCATGAAGCCATTTCCAGCTGTGTTGGCATCGGAAATCATCTGCACCATCATCTTGTTGCCACTGGACACAAGGGCTCCAGGCCGGAACGTGCCGCAGAAGCGCCCAATGCGCTGGCTGTTGGCGTGACCATTGTACACATCCACAAAGTCATAGCGGCACAAGTTGTCACTCTCGAGGTCTATGAATCGGAAATTGAGAACGACTACTTTTCCTTCTGGAACCTGTCGAGAAAGGGGCCAATTAGAAAACTGTGTCGTGAAAACAATGTCTGAGGCCTTCACATCTAACCAATTACTACAGTGAGCAGATAAAAGTATAGTAGCCAAAATGATACTTTTTCCTCTCTCAAATCTGAACTAAGCCAAGGAAAGTTTTGTGGCCCTTTACCCATTCCTCCCACCCCCTTCACTTTCCACTTCTAGTAACCTCAGTTGTCCTTTTTTTTTTTTTTTTAAAGATGACCGGTAAGGGGATCTTAACACTTGACTTGGTGTTGTCAGCACCACGCTCACCCGATGAGCTAACCGGCCATCCCTATATGGGATCCGAACCCAAGGCCTTGGTGTTATCAGCACCGCACTCTCCTGAGTGAGCCATAGGCCAGCCTTTCAGTTGTCCTTTTGAAAGTTCAGTGTATTATTGTGAATGTTGTATCCTTCTTTCTTGTATTTATATGCTAATAATTTTAGCTCCCACTTATGAGTGAGAACATACAGTATTTCTCTTTCTGTGCCTGGCTTATTTCACTTAACATGATTTTCTGTAAGTTCATCCATGTTGCTGTGAATGGCAACATTTCATTCTTTTTTACAGCTGATTAATATTCCATTGTGTAGATATACCACATTTTCCTTATCCAGTCATCTGATGATGGACATTAGGTTGATTCCAACTCTTGGCTATTGAAAACAGAGCTGCAATAAACATGGGGGTACAGGTATCTCTTTGACATGATGCTTTCCATTCCTTTGGGTATATACCCAGCAGTGGAATTGCTGGATCATATGGCAGCTCCATCTGAAGTTGTTTAAGGAATCTCCATACCATTTTCCATAATGGCTGCACCAATTTACAGTTCCACCAATAGTGTAGGAGGGTTCACTTTCTCCACATCCTTGCCAGCATTTGTTGTTCTCCATCTTTTGATGATAGCCAGTCTAACTGGGGTGAGATGGTATCTTAATGTGCTTCTGATTTGCATTTCCCTGATGTTGAGTGATGCTGAGCATTTTTTCACATGTCTGTTGGCCATTTGTATATCTTCCTTTGAGAGATGCCTATTTAGCTCCTTTGCCCATTTTTAAATCAGGTTATTTTTTCTTTTACTGTTAAGTTGTTTGAGCTCCTTGTATATTCTGGATATTAAACCTTTGTCAGATGTGTAGTTTGCAAATATTTTCTCCCACTCTGTAGGTTACCTTTTCACTCTCTTGATTGTTTCTTTTGCTGTGCAGAAGCTTTGTAGTTTGATAAAATCCCATTTGTTTACTTTTCTTTTTGTTGCCTATGCTTTGGGGGTCATATTCTTAAAGTCTTTGCTCAGTCCTACATCCTGAAGTGTTTCCCGCATTTTCTTTTAGGAGCTTTATAGTTTCAAGTCTTATATTTAAGTCTTTAATCCATTTTGAGTTGATTTTGGTGTATGGTAAGAGGTACAGGTCTAGTTTTGTTCTCCTAATTTGGATGTCCAGTTTTTTTTTTTTTTTCCTTTTTTGTCTTTTTTCGTGTCCGGCAACGGATCGCAACCCTCAGTGTCGCACCCGTACCGGATCGGGACCGGCAATGGGATCGCAACCCTCAGTGCTGCACCCGCACCTCGCTCAGCCAGTGAGCGGGAACTGGTCTGTATGTGGGATCCGAACCCTCGGCGGGAGCGCCGCCATGCTCCCAAGCGGCGCACTGTAGCAGTGCGCCACCGGGCCGGCCCTGGATGTCCAGTTTTCCCAGCACCATTTATTGAAGAGGCAGTCCTTTCTCCTATGTATGTTGTTGTTGCTTTTGTCAAAGATCAGTTGGCTGTAAGTATGTGGGTTGATTTCTGGGTTCTCTATTCTGTTCCACTGGTCTGAGTGTCTATTTTTATGCCAGTACTATGATTTTTGGTAACTATAACTTTGTAGTACAGTTTGAAGTCAGGTAGTGTTATGCCTCCAGCTTTTTTTTTTTGCTCAAGATTGCTTTGGCTATTTGGGGTTTTTTGTTGTTTCCTATGAATGTTAGGGGTTTTTTTTCTATTTCTGTGAAGAATGTCATTGGTATTTTGATGGAGGTTACACTGAATCTGTAGATCGCTTTGGGCGGTATGGACATTTTCACGATGTTAATTCTTCCAATCTAGAAGGAAGGAACGTCTTTCCATCTTTTGGTGTCCTTTTTAATTTCTTTCAACAGTGATTTGTAATTTTCATTGTAGAGATCTTTCAACTCCTCAGTTAAGTTGGTTCCTTCGGTTTTTTGTTTGTTTGTTTTGGTGATTGTTGTAAATGGGCTTGCTTCCTTGGTTTCTTTTTCTGCTAGTTTGTTGTTGGAGTATAAAAACATTACAGAGTTTTGCATGTTGATTTTGTATCCTGCAACTTTACTAAAGTCATTTATCAACTCTAAGAGTTTTTTTGTAGAGATTTTAGACTCTTCTATATATAGGATCATGACATCTGCAAACAGGGACAATTTCACTTCATCTTTTCCAATTTGGATGCCCTTTATTTCTTTGTATTGCCTGATTGCTCTGGCTAGTACTTCTAGTACTATGTTAAATAGGAGTGGTAAGAGTGGGCATCCTTGTCTTGTTCCCATTCTCAAGGGAAAAGATTTCAACTTTTCCCCATTCAGGATGATATTGGCAGAGGGTTTGTCATATACATTTTTTATTATGTTGAGATACTTTCCTTCTATACCTAATTTGTTGAGAGTCTTTATCACGAAGGGATGTTGAATTTTGTCAAATTCTTTTTCTGCATCTATTGAGATAATCATATGGTCTTTGTCCTTGATTTTGTTGATGTGATGTATCACATTTATTGACTTGCATATGTTGAATCATCCTTGCATCCCTGGGATGAATCCCATTTGATCATGGTGTATAATTTCTTTGATGTGTTGCTATATTCTGTTTGTTACAATTTTGTTGAGGATCAGTATAGTGCTGATGTTGCATCTATGTTCATAAGGGATATTGGCCTGTAGTTTCTTTTTTGGTTGAATCTTTGTCTGGCTTTGGTATCAGGGTGATGCTAGCCTCATAGAGTGAGTCTGGGAGAATGGCCTCTGTTTCAATTTTTTGGAATAGCTTGAAAAGAACTGGTATTAATTCCTCTTTAAATGTTTGGTAGAATTGAGCAGTAAAGCCATCTGGACCTGGGCTTTTCTTTGTTGGGAGACTTCTGATTACTGCTTCAATCTCTTGCTTGTTATTTGTCTGTTCAGGTTTTCTATTTCTTCTTGGTTCAGTCTTGGTAGTTTGTATGTGTCCAAAAATTTATCCATTACCCCCAGGTTTTCAAATTTGTTGGCATATAGTTGTTCATAATAGTCTCTAATGATTCTTTGTATTTCTGTGGTATTGCTTATGTCTCCTTTTTCATCTCTAATTTTTGTTATTTGTGTCTTCTCTCTTCTTCTTTTAGTAGTCTGCCTAATCATTGGTCTATTTTATTTATCTTCTCAAAAAACCACTGAGTTTTTTTTTTTTATTTGTTTTCCAGGTGCAAACTTTATATAGCAGGCAGCCTTGAAACACAATGCACTAATCATGAAAAAGATAAGCTTTCGCTTTTTCACAAGATTTTCTTTACCCTAATTTCCCCCATGTAATTCTTATGATGCTTTCTTCTTTGTTTCCTAAGTAAGCAGAAAAAAGCGGCTACAGAGGCATTTGGTAGGATTCTCAGGTTACAAAAGCCCCATTTCTTCCCCAGTTCATATCATCTTTTAATTTCTTCATTCAAGTTGTTCAGAGATTTTTTTTTGTTTGTTTGTTTTTTTAGTATTGTCTTTCAGTCATAAAGTCTCGGTCATATTTGTGTCATGTTTTCAACTAGACGAGATCTTCACTGAATAGTGTGAGAATTTCATCCCATAAAAACTTATGTATGACAAAAATCAGTGGTTAAATCATGCACACACAACCCAAACCACTTGGTTTACATTCATCTTAATGAACTATCTCAGACTGTAGGGTCAATAAATGCTGTAACATTAATGTGGCTTTCCCATGTTGGTGAGTTCAGTGCCATTAATTGTTTTTTTCCTATGATATGAATGAAGTGTTTTCAGTGCTATTTGCTTTTTGTGTCAAACACATACATATACCCCACAGTAGAAACTGTAATGTAGTCCCAAGAAGGGGGATATTTTGGCTTTGCCATGGTTGCATTCTAATTGCTAGAAGCTTATCTCAACGGTGTGAATATCGGAAGCTACAAAGTCACACCCTAAGAAGCTGAGAGCAGAAAAAGAAATTTAATTTTTAAACATTCGCACTGAGATCTCTTTTGTAAAACTTCCCTGTTTTTTAATGCTGTTTTGTATACAACCTCTATTTATCCCATGATCAGAAAGTTATCAAAATGTGATGCTACATCTGTAATCTTAAATATAAGCAAGCTCTCTATGAATCACTTAAAAGTTTCTGGCCAAGAAAACAGTTTCAAACTAAATTAATTTTTTTATCCTTGCATAAATAAGACTATTTGTATAATTTACACAAATGACTGTTTGTGTAAGTGTACAGAGGGTAATTCATAGCTATGAAACTTGGTGAAATCACCCACAGAGTGAAAATAAAAAAGAGGTCTAAGGATAGAGCCCCAGGGTACTCCAATACCATCAGGTCTGTGAGATGAGGTCAAACCATGATAGAGACTGAGTCAATAAGCAGGAGTAGATTGCGGTGCCCAGAAGCCAAGTGAAGAGAGTGTGTCAAGTGGCAAGGAAAGGTCAGCTGAGTTACATGCTGCTGTGAGTTGTAGAAGATGAATTCTGGGACAGACCACAAGATTTAGCAATACAGAGGGTTAGTAACCAGAGGTCCCTGGTAACTCTGACAAAGCTGTTTTGGTGGTATAGTAGGGACAAAGCCTGATAAAAGAAGGATCGATAGAAAATGGGGTGAGAGGAATTGGTGATAATGAATACAGACAAGCCTTTCAAGGAGTTTTGCTGTAAAGATGAACAGAACGATATGGGAGTAACTAGAAGGGTATGAGGAGTCAAGACAGGGTTTTTACAATGGGCCATATTAAGGCATGTTTGCACGCAGATGGGAACTATTCTGTAGAGAGGGCAAACCTGATGAGGCAAGAGAGAGAACTGCTGGAGAGATGTCCTTGAGTAGGCAAAGGGGCATCTGATCTAAGGCACAGATGGAGGAGCTGGCCTTGGCAGGAGCGTGGGCAGTCTGCCCAGTGAGAAGAGGGAAGGCAGATGCAGGGGGCTCAGGAGATGAGGAGGAATATGAGGAGCATATGGAACTGTTTCTCTGATTGCTTTTCTTTTCTTAGTAAAATAGGAAACAAGGTCATGAACAGCAAGTGTCGATGGAGAGGAGCTACTGGGAGTTTGAGACCAGAGCAGGAGCTGTGTGCATGGATTAAGGAAAGATAGCTGGAATACCAGGAGTGCTGAGGGCCCACCTAAGGTAAAT
>NW_007732582.1:80809-83622 GCF_000696425.1 Galeopterus variegatus | reverse complement strand
CAGACTGTAGGGTCCATTAATGCTTTAACATTAATGTGGCTTTCCCATGTTGGTGAGTTCAGTGCCATTAATTGTTTTTTTCCTATGATATGAATGAAGTGTTTTCAGTGCTATTTGCTTTTTGTGTCAAACACATACATATACCCCACAGTAGAAACTGTAATGTAGTCCCAAGAAGGGGGATATTTTGGCTTTGCCATGGTTGCATTCTAATTGCTAGAAGCTTATCTCAACGGTGTGAATATCGGAAGCTACAAAGTCACACCCTAAGAAGCTGAGAGCAGAAAAAGAAATTTAATTTTTAAACATTCGCACTGAGATCTCTTTTGTAAAACTTCCCTGTTTTTTAATGCTGTTTTGTATACAACCTCTATTTATCCCATGATCAGAAAGTTATCAAAATGTGATGCTACATCTGTAATCTTAAATATAAGCAAGCTCTCTATGAATCACTTAAAAGTTTCTGGCCAAGAAAACAGTTTCAAACTAAATTAATTTTTTTATCCTTGCATAAATAAGACTATTTGTATAATTTACACAAATGACTGTTTGTGTAAGTGTACAGAGGGTAATTCATAGCTATGAAACTTGGTGAAATCACCCACAGAGTGAAAATAAAAAAGAAAAGAGGTCTAAGGATAGAGCCCCGGGGTACTCCAATACCATCAGGTCTGTGAGATGAGGTCAAACCATGATAGAGACTGAGTCAATAAGCAGGAGTAGATTGCAGTGCCCAGAAGCCAAGTGAAGAGAGTGTGTCAAGTGGCAAGGAAAGGTCAGCTGAGTTACATGCTGCTGTGAGTTGTAGAAGATGAATTCTGGGACAGACCACAAGATTTAGCAATACAGAGGGTTAGTAACCAGAGGTCCCTGGTGATTCTGACAAAGCTGTTTTGGTGGTATAGTAGGGACAAAGCCTGATAAAAGAAGGNGCATGGATTAAGGAAAGATAGCTGGAATACCAGGAGTGCTGAGGGCCCACCTAAGGTAAATTAATTAAAACTGAGACCTCCTGGCATGATTGGGGGGGTTGGCTTTGTTTGTTTGTTTGTTTTTCTCCTAGCCGCATTCAGCTTCCTGAGTGGAGGCGCAAAGCGGGCAGAGAGTTGGATGGGGTGGGGCTGGAGGGGAAGAGTGGGAGGGTTGGGGTCTGGGGAGTGTGGTGGGGTCTGCTAAGTGAGGACTGTGGAGGAAGAGAGGGGCAAGAGAGCTGAGGACGTAGGCAAGGGAGTGACCACAATGACAAACCATGGAATCCAAACTGGGTAAGGACAGGAATCAGGACTCAGTGGGGTGAGGACAGTAAAGCTAGAATGTGGTGGAGGCAAGGATAAAATAACAGTGCAAATGGGAAGCTGAGGAGTGATGGTGGATCCATTCACTGGAGGGGAGCAGGTAAAGACACAAGAGAACCACCCACACAGATACTGAAATTACAATGACTCATGGTAAGTAATAGTGTTGAAGGCAATGACGGTGGGCCGGGAGCTAAAATATGCAAGAACTGAGGAAGACTGTCTGGGGTCTTTAGATGATTTCAGCTCGGAGGGAGTTATAGAGAGGCACAGTCTTATTTTATTGATAAGTTTTCAGCTCTTTGATGATACTTAGAAAATTTTGTTGATTCTTTCCTGCAGTCAGATGTTGAAATGGACTACAAGCCTTGGATACTTGTTCCCAATGGAATAAATTATTTGTTCCCAAAAGTTCTTTACCTGCTCTCCATGCATTGAACAGTTAAAGTTTCTCTGAGAATGAGACAAAAATATGTTCAGAAACAGAAACTGGGTTATATCACTGCAATTTTGGACACATGCTGATCCCAACATCTTGGCAAATGTTCTTTTGAAAGAAGGATGCAGAGGTGATCTGTACCAGTTTGGGTTTACTGTAAACAGAGACAAATGTCATCTTGCACTGAAGGCCAAAGAGAAATGCTATTGCAAATGAGATGCATACAACTGTGGGCCTTTCAATATAACACATCTGTTCTTCATTTTTTATGAGCGCTCAAGACGATATGATGCCCTGTGATGGAATTTTCAATCTGAGTTCCTGATTGTCATTCTAAGGGACTTTGGAATGAAGCATATTCTCTGAAGATGACCCTTCCATTTGAAGAAACTAGTCTGTATCCTTGATTTTTTTGTTGTTAAGGATATAAAAAAATATATATAAAGGCACATAGAATAATATAACAAACACCTGCATATCAACCATCCAGAACTGACTTTTAACATTTTGTCAACACACTTTTAAAGTCCCCTTTAATGAAATAAATAAAATGTTTTCAGATAAAAGTGAAGTTCCTTTGTCCCCATCCCAGGCCCCATTTTCCCTTCCTTCCTCAGAAGCAAAACTGTCACAAATTTAGTGGGTTTCTTTTCATACCATTCAATATATATTTTATACATACATATATATACATACATGTATGTATATTTTCATACAAAATACATAGTTGTGTTTTTGCGTCTGTTTGAAAAATTAAAGAAAATGGGATAGTGCCGTATACATCACTCTACATCCTGGGCAGCCTTCAATTTTCTGGCTGAGGAAGAAGAGAAGGGAGAAAAATAAAAATAAAAATAAAAATACACGGAGCCTTCACAAGCTATTCCTTCCACCTGGAACATTTTCCCCCTTCCGCCCTTCTCTCACGCTTAGGGTCTAGTTTGCAGGTCACCTCCTCCTGGAGATGCTTGCAGACACCTTCCAACCCCCCATGATGGGTTGTGCCCCATCAGTGGCCCAGCCCTTGGGCCTCTGAGCACCGGTGGCTCCGCCCACTCACCCCCCCCCCCCCCCCCCCC
>NW_007732582.1:65876-80114 GCF_000696425.1 Galeopterus variegatus | reverse complement strand
CCCCCCCCCCCCCCCCCCCCCCCCCGCCACCTGTTCTAGGGGGGAAGGATCCCTCCTGCCTTGCTCACTGTCACACCCCCAACTCCAGCACAGTGCATGGCCCCAAGTTGCAGCTCAACATCAAAAATATTTGTTCAATGAATGAATCCATTAGGTACTAAATGAAATAACAGCTTCCCTGGGCAAATCATGGATGAGGTATCTACCAGGCGGCTCTACGTCTTTCGTTCTAACATCTCCTACCTCTCCTGGCAGCAGAGTTCCAAAAGGCCACTTTCCTTTCGAAGTCACCCTTTACAAAAAGACATATATCTTCTTGGAAACTTCATATTTCAAATCTCTTGTAAAAAATACTAACACTTAATGCAGAAACTCAATTACGACACTTTTTGGTAGCAATTAGACAAAGCTACTGTTTTGTGAGCTTTATTGACCAGGGGACTCATTATCCGCCTACAGAAAAACAATCCTATATTTGTGTTTTTCTTTCCTATCAACAGCTGAGTCCTGTGTGGGCCAAAGCCTAGCACTGCAAAAATGACCTCAGCTCACCCCACAGCTCCTGGATGTCCTTACTGTCACGGGCAAACAGGCCAAGTCTCTCAATGCTGGGGCTCCTGCCAGCAAACATGGGAACTGCATTTTAAGCTGATGATTTTTATTTTCAGGATATCATGAGCAAAATGCAAATGCGAGGCCAGCTTCTTCCATGTGGGGAGTACGTTTGTGTCTGCAGTTTTTCCTCCCCCAACACATCATTTACTACTCTGAGCTAAAAGATCTGCTTTTGCAGCATGTCTGATCTTTTAAAAAGCCATCACTTTAATCTTCTAAGATTTACCTCTTCTACAAATAGACTTTTGGGAAAGTGTGACCTGAAATACAGACCACAGTTTATTTTCATAAAGCTCAAGAGGCAAGACAGCTCAGTGTCACCTCTCACACATACCCCCAAATATAGTCCAGGAAAATGTATATACAAATGACATACAAATATTTGACTCTCTTTCAAGAGGAGGATAAATCAGAAGCTCACAAAATCTTATTCACATATATTCTGTGTATATTTCAATTCTACTCTTTTTAAAGAGAAATCTTATACATGTTTAGAAAATAAAACATATTTTGATTAGTGGAAATAACATGTGATGTTTGTTTTTTTTTTTTCCTTTTTGTCTTTTTTCGTGACCGGCAACGGATCGCAACCCTCAGTGTCGCGCCCGTACCGGACCGGGACCGGCAATGGGATTGTAACCCTCGGTGTTGCGCCCGCACCTCGCTCAGCCAGTGAGCGGGAACTGGTCTGTATGTGGGATCCGAACCCTCAGCGGGAGCGCCGCCGTGCTCCCAAGCGGTGCACTGTAGCAGTGCGCCACCGGGCCGGCCCCAACATGTGATGTTTTGACCATTTTCTTTTGTTGTTGGGATTTCACCAAAAATACTTTGCCCTGTGATGTCCGGAAGGAGTGAAGAAACGCCCATCCTCCTCAAGCCCAGCCCAAAGGCACCAATGGAGACTGATTACACTCCCCTGCTGAAAGCCACCCATCACTTTCCCGCTGCGCTTGGAGTAAAATCCTCACCGTAATTATAGTGCACACACTTAGATAGTGTACATCAGGTGCCGGGTATTTTTCTAAGCACTATACACATATAATTTCATTTAATCCCTTACAGCATCCCTATGAAGTTGACATTATTATTAGATCAGTTTTACAGTTTACAGGTGAGGAAACTGAGGCACAGAAAGGGTAAGATCTTGTACCATCTGGCCCCTGACTATCTGTCACCTTTCTCCTTCACACAGCAATTTGGCTGTCATGCCAGTCACTCTTTTGTTCAAGGAACCCTCCAAGCTGGTTTCCACCTCAGGAAAGTGGCCTTTTGAAGCTCTGCTGCCAGGAGAGGTAGGAAATATTAGAACGAGCTAGAGCCACCATTAGATAGATAGATAGAGCCACTCCGCTTGGTACAGCCTTCTCTCTGATATTCAGGTGTCTGACTCCACCTCGTCATTTAGGTCTCAGCTCAAGCATCACCTCTTTAGAGAGGCCTATCCTGAGCCCCCCGGTCACTCCGATCATGTCGATTACATAGCCATGCTATTGCTTCATAGATTTTACTTTTCATCCCTTCGAATGTAAGCTACAGGGAGCACAGTTTGTCCATAGCTAGTCCCGTGCTTGGCTACTACAGATGCTCAAAAAAGTATTTCTTGAATAAAAGACTGGGATCCTTATAATCTTAAAAGAAAATGGTTTAGGCCATGACTCCTACTACTAGCACAAACATTCACACGATAATGTTAATTCACTGCCAGGTACGGGGGAAGCATTATCATCATCATTATGGGGAGGAAGAAGCAGCTCAGAGTGGTTATGAGGACTTGCCTAAAGCCATCCAGACAGTCAGTGGCAGAGCCCAGGTTATCTAACTTCTACCTCACTGTGTTTTTCATGACCTGACTGTGGCAAACACCGAGGAAATGCTCCCAAATCTCATTTCCTCTCCCTGGATACACAGAAAGTCAACATTTCCCAGCCTCCCTGCAGGCCGTGTGACTGGGTCCTGGTCAATGAAATGTGGGTGGAAGTGTCAAACCCACCTCCAGGCCTAGGCAGAAAATACCCTGTGAAATCCTCTTGGAGTTCTCTTTTTGCTCTAAGGAGGGGATTCGGTGGAGGAAACAAGGAGGTTCTAGGAGATAAGAGAGCCACACAGGAGAAGGAGTTAATGCTGGAAGGGGAGCTCCCCAGGACAGCCACCACCTGCACTGGACTGTGAAGAGACTGAGAGACGGTTTGCTGTGTCAGGCCACGGGGGTGGGGTGGAGGGGGGTACAGCTTTACTTTGTGTTACTTGCCCTGATTAACAACTGGACAGTGAGACCCACCAGTTGTCTTCACCCAGCACCTCTCTGATGTCAACTGTGTAGACGTCTTTGATGGTTTTGGTGCCGATAAGGTTTCTATGACTCTACAGCATGATGTAGCCACCAAAACAATCTCGGCCTGGGCAAATAGCAAGGGAGGTGACAGTCTTGCTAATTGTAGACTGCTTGGAGTGTGCTTGGAGAGCTGAACTCAGTTCAAGTCACCTCCCTTTAGAGGGGACACAGACAATTGGAGCAATCACAAATGTGAGAAAATTCAGAATCGCCGAGGTACGTGCTGTAATTTCAGTGGCCCCTGCAAAAGCATCACCACTGTCACCACCCCCGACTCTTTCATCCGTGGCTGGTCGGCTGGGGTGAGAGGCGATCAGCAGCCCTCAGATCCTCTTGAGCTGAGAGAAGAAACGTGCCATCTGACTGGAGCTTTGGCCACAAAACGAACACGCGGCAGGGCTTCCAGTCGCCTCTTCTGCAGACGCTGCCGCAGGGGAAGGGGAGGCGTCGGGCGCAGGTGCTGCTCGGCCTCCAGTGCGGGAGGGTGGCCGGGCTCACGTGGGCCCAGCGGGGAGGATGTGGCCGAGCAGCACAGCGACCGCGCAACAGGAGCCCCGAGGTGGCCGCAGCCACGGCGGGAGACGCGAGCCGGGCCAGGAGCTCCTGGGTGAGCTTTCGGTTAGGGAAAGCGAGAACGTTTAAACGCAGAGTTTTCCTTTTCACAGATGCTCCTCTTCTGGTTTTCATGTGGTTAATGACATCAGTAGGACCCGACTGTGGATGCAGTTGTTTTAAGTCCACTTAGGTTGGTTATAACAAAATACTTGGAACTGGCTAATTTATAAAGAAAAATGAAATTTATTGCTCACAGTTTCTGAGGCTGGGAAGTCCAAAGTCCATCTGGTGGTGGCGACAGTGACCCAGGGGTCTCACATTGCAAGATGGTGGAATCAGAGAGAACAGAGAGAGAGAGAGAGAGAGACAGACAGACTCTCCTCTTCTTTTAAGGCCCTCAGAACCACATCCTGACCACCATTTTTAATCCATTCACTAGGGCAGGGTCCTACAGTCCAATCACCTGTTCAAGGCTCCACCTTCCAATTACCATAATAGGATTTCCCACCCTCTTAACAGTCAGACTGGGGGCTAAGAGTCTACTACATAAAACTTGGGGGACACAAGTTAAGCTTCATTGAGTTTTGGGGGAACATAATCCAATCTACTACAGTAGAGATGGCAGATCTTCTGAGTAAGTTATGTATTCATCATGAATTTTCTTTAGGACTGGAAATTTTTCATTAAACATCTTTCTTTTTAGCTCTTTGCTCCTGAAAGGGTTTGCTATGAAATTAAAAAGCATTACCAAACAATAAAATAAAGAGCTGTAGATTTATACCAAGCAATAAATTTCAAAAATACTTTGGCAGGAGCATTCAGACTATTCTATACACTCCACGACAGGACAGCCTCCATTTCCCAACATCTATTATTATATGCACAACAAACTTATACCTTCCCACGTTGCCCACTGAACCAGCCAAATGGTAGGCTGGTGGCTTCATGTGTCTCCCCAGCCACAGCACTGGTCCCTCACGTGCCGGACAGGAACAGCAGCATGGAATACTTGTCCCCCACCACCCAAGACTGGAAGAGCAGCTGCACCTAGTGGCTGATGTCCAAGCTGTTTCAGGTGATTAGTGTGTGTCCTGCATGTGTCCTTGAAACGTGTTAGAGGTGTCAGAAAAGGGCCAGGAAAAGAGAGAAGGGTTATCACTGGTTGTCCTTCGTATGTAATCACACGTCAAAGAGAGAACGCTGGCACTGCATACGTGTATGACACAGTTCTAGGCAAGACCACAGCAGAAGATGGAAGTACGAATTAAAGCTCTACCAGACCCATCCTGGATTATTTTAAAGCAACTACTGAGTGATATTTCTTTTAAAACAGTGAAAAATCCATGACAAATGGTAAATCATATGAGATGTCCCAAATGACAAGAACATATGGGAACTGTCTAGGACGAATGAGGACATATGGCCTCTCCTTTAATGTTTGAAGCTGCCCCACTGGATGCCAGCAACAACAGGCTGAATGAATGAAGAGCTGTTGAAAGAATAAAAGGATGAATGAATAACAGAATGGCTTCCCTCACCTGCAGAATGAAGTCCAAACTCTTTAGAATAATGGGGTACAAGGCCCATCCCAGTCTGACATCCTGGTCTCATCTACCCTCCAGCCCTTCATATCTTGCGTATCAATCCACCCATCCTCCAACACACCTACTCCTTTCCTTTTCCCACCTCTGCGAAGTCATATATGATTCCATGCTAGGAATATTCTTTTTCCCCATCTCAGATTAATAACTCCCACCACAATTTCAAAGTTGGGGCTAAATACACCTTCTCTAGGAACACACTCCCTTTCACCCCCCAATACCCTGCCCAATGCCCAGACCCAGGGGAGGCATTGTCCTTCCTCTCTCACCTTCCAGAGCCCACTGTCCCCCCTCCTTTGGTGAGCATCCTCAGGGCTCACAGGTATCTGCGGTGAGTACACTGCCTTGCAGCGGACTGAGAACCTGGCACAGCAGGACTATTCCATTCTGATTCATCTGTGTCTGAGTAACTGAACCCACTTGGATGCAGCTGGGGGCCAGGCATCCAAAAAGCACAGGGAAGGTGAGGATGAAAATGGGGAAAAGTTTCCTAACTTTATTTTATACATTTTGATCTCAGATCTGTGAATAGTTGTGGGATTTTCTGTGCCATTTGATTATTTCTTCTACAAATCAACAAGTATTCATTAAATACCAGTTGCTGGCACAGCAAACTACATCAAGCTAGGAAAAAACCACAAACTCCAAGGACCCCTGTGACCCAGAACTTGGCAATGCATCACTGGGGCAAGTTGGGGCTCCACTAAGACATATGAGAGGTGGCACCAAAAGTTTGTTACTAGGCCTGTCCCAAGCAGTCTGCTTTGTTGTAATCTCTCAATCCACACATACAGAATTGTAATTATTTTAAAATTAGGAACATTAATTTTTTTCTTAGTTGTGTTTCATGATAGAAGACTGCAGATAAATCATAAAAATTAAATCTATACCCCACAATCATGTACAATCAACTATGTTACTTACAATTAAAAAAAAAAAAACCCTAATACTGAAAAAAGTTACATCTAGCCAATTTCTCTACACTTTCAAAAAATGGAACAAAACACTTAGTTCATTTTAGGATATTCTTTCAGTTCTCCAGTATTTGTCTACATGAGTTAATTCAGAACAGTATAAACATGATTGGTGGAGATTCTTGGAGAAAACGTGTCCCTGCCCTAAACCACTAGTCCATGTTGTCTGACAGCTATTCTTCAGGGAAACAGAATAAAAGCCAGGGGATACTTTGGCTAGCTAGGGGCCTTTTTGTGATGCAGCACCCATGTTTTCTTCATAATGACATGAATATAATTTTTTTTCTAAAAACTTTTATAAGATAAGAGTTGATTAGTATGCGATGATCTTAGGGGAAATATCTGAAGAGAAAAAATCTAAAGTGACATTTTCAAGAAAATAGTTTCATAATCTGTAATTTCATCTGATAAATCTGTAATGAGTCAGGAACAAAAAATTATACTGATATTTTACTGGGAATGAAACAAAAAGCCCTTCCCTTCTGGGATAAGAGAAATCACCGTAAGGTAATAAACACATTTAAAACAGAACAGATGCAAATGTCAGCACCCAATGCTCTCTTGAAAGAGTAAAAGGCAGGGTTTACGTGGCAATATTAGGTTGCTACAAGAGAGAACTAAAACTCTTCAAATCCAATTTTTCTATAAGAAAATTCATGTCCATGGTTTATAATCTAAAATAGCACAACAAAGCTTCAACAGGAAATAACAATCCTGCCCTGATACTCACTCCTCAGGCAACCAGTTTAACTCTTTCAGATATTTAATCTGGAATTTACCTCCTGTTTTCTTAATAACATGCTTGTGCTGTTATTTCTTGATTTATCCCTTTTAAACTTTACCTCTTTGCTTTGTATTATTCCCCCTCTGCCTCCAACAAAATTCTGGTTAAATCAATATTCAGGATTTCCATGACTATGATCACATAAATATTACTCATTGCTGAGCTAAATTATTACATTTCTTCCACAGTTTTTTGTTTTCCCTAGAACTAATAACTGCCTTGTTTTTAAAATCTGCTTGGTATTCTATGTGCAAGTCACTAAAGCTCCTCTAAATAATGGCCAGGCACCAGGATCCTACTGGTTCCATTTTCTTCTTGGAAACACCCATCTGGAGCCCTTCCTCCTCCTGTCCTCTCTCTGTCCAGTCTGGACTGGCCACCCTCAAGGCCCACTGCATAGCTGGTGCGCTGGGACTCTGTTTCATCACCAACTCGGGAAATTCCCCCTAGGCCTCCTAAGTCTCTTCCTTCCTTCCCCCATTTTGCTAGAGCTCATCCTTGTGTAGCTCTCTCAAAAAGGGTGTACAGAGATAAAAACCTTAAGATCTTGCATATCTAAAGATGTTTTTATTTTGTGCTCACACTTGCCTGCCAGTTTGGCAGTGTACAAGATTGTGGGTTTAAAATAATTTTCATCAGAGCTTTAAAGGCACTGTTCTACTGCTTTCTAGCTTCCAAACGTAATTGCTTATACAGATTTGTGGGATACAGAGTTGAATATAAATACCTGTGTACAATATGTGATGATCAAATCAGGATAATTTAGCATGTTCATCATTATAAAATATAATCATTCCTTGTGCCCATTAACCAATTTCTTGCCAACTCTCCTCTACCTCCCCCTTTTACACCTCTAGTAACCACAGTTCTGGTCTCTCCTTCTGAAAGTTCAGCCTGTTATTGTGATCCCCCTTCCCTCTTTCCTCCCTCCTTCCCCTCCTTCCTTCTTTCCTTTTTCAGCTCCTACTTATGTGGTATTTCTGTTTCTGTGCCCGGCTTGTTTCACTTAATATAATTTTCTCCAAGTTCATCGATGCTGCTGCAAGTGGCAGAGTTTCATTCTTTTTTATGTCTGAGTAGTGTTCCACTGTGTAAATATATATACCACATTTTCCTTATCCAGTCATTTGTCGATGAACATTTAAGTTGGTTCCAATGCCTAATGTAAATAGAGCTGTGATAAACATGGGGTGCAGGTATCCCTTCGACATGATGATTTCCATTCCTTTGGGTATATACCCAGCCGTGAGATTGCTGGGTTGTATGGTAGATCTATCTGTAGTTGCTGGAAAACCTCCAAACTGTTTTCCACAATGGCTGCACCAATCTACAGTCCCACCAACAGTGTAGGAGGGTTCCTCTTTCTCTGCATCCTCACCAGCATTTGTTATTTGGTCTTTTCGATAACAGCCAGTCTAATTGGGGTGAGATGGTATTTCAATGTGGTTTTGATTTGCATTTCCCTGATAATTAGTGATGTTGAACATTTTTTCATTTACCTGTTGGCCATTTGTATGTCTTCTTCTGAGAAATGTTTATTCAGCTCCTTTTCCCATTTTTTAATTGATTATCTGTTTTTTTACCTTTAAGTTGAGTCCTTGTTTATTCTGGATATTAACCCCTTGCTGGATGTATAGTTTGCAAATATTGTCTCCCACTCTGCAGGTTGTCTTTTCACTCTGTTGATTGTTTCCTTAGCTGTGCAGAAGATTTTTAGTTTGATATAATCCCATTCATTTATTTTTTCTTTTGTTGCCTGTGCTTTTGAGACCTTATTCATAAAGTCTTTTCCCAGTCCTACATCCTGAAGTGTCTCCCCATGCATTCTTCAAGGAGTATAATAGATTCAGGTCTTATATTTAAGTCTTTAATCCATTTTGATTTAATTTTGGTATATGGTGAGATGGAGGGGTCTAGTTTCATTCTTCTTCACATGGATATCAATTTTCCCAGCACCATTTGCTAAAGAGCCTGTCCTTTCCCCAGTGTGTGTTCTTGGTGCCTTTGTCAAAAATCAGTTGGGTGTTAAGTATGTAGGTTGATTTCTGGGTTCTTTATTCTGTTCCATTGGTCCATTTGTCTATTTTTAGGCCAGTACCATGCTTTTTGGTTACTACAGCTTTGTAGTATAATTTGAAGTCAGGTAGTGTAATGCCTCCAGCTTTTTTTTTTAAATTAATATTATTTTTATACATTCTATGATATTATTGTGATGCAGTTGGGAGGGAGGGAGATGGGGAGAGGGGAAAGGGGAAGGAAATGTGATGGAGGAAGGAGGAGGGGCAGGATTGAGGCCTGTGGCACCCCCTTTATTCTCATATGTGAGACCGGGGGGCTTCCAATGGTGGCTTGGTCATTGCTGATCTGGGTGGAGATGTCGGGGGGGGTGGCAAAAACCCTTGCCTCCCACCACCTCAGCTCGGGAACCTGGGACCCTTTCTTCTGTGGCTCAGTGTTCATCACTGGGCTGGTTGCAGGTGTCAGGGGGGCATGGCCAAAGCCTGAGGCCCCCCACCACCCCAGCTCAGGAGAGCCTGGGGTGCTTCCTGCAGTGGTTCAGTGGTCATCACTGGCGTAGTTGCATGTGTTGGGGGGTGTGGCCAAGGCCCAAGGCCCCCACCCTCAGAAGTGGTTATGAGTGTTGGGGGGCATGGCTGAGGCCCCTAGCCTTTCCTGCTTTTTGGCCTGGTAGCCCAGGGGACTTCCAGTCCTTCTAGGTATTATATGTGTTCTTTGGTGAAATGAGACCTCTACCAGTTAATCTCAGACTTTGTCTCTGGTTGTGGTACTTTGTTTTTTCTTTCAGTTCTGTGTTGGATTATTTGCTGCTGCCACCATTTAAATTCTGCACTGGAACTAATATTTGGTTACTTCTAAAATGGGGAAACTTCCTGTGGGGAGCAGCAATTGAGCTGTGTGGTTGAGCTAAATTGTTTCTTTGCTGCTGATTCCTTGGGGAAGGCTTTTATGCAGCTCAGCTTCTATGGTTGATTTTATAGGTACTTCTGGGTCTAGAGAAATCTGGTGCACCTGGGTTGTGTAGAAACTCTAGTCTGGGCCTGAGTCTTTTCATCAAATTGCACCCCCTGCAGTTCTATATTCCTGACCAGTCTCCTCTGAGTGGTCCTACACTGATTGGGGGGCAGATCAGCTGTCCTTGCTGTGCCCCAGTGTTCTCCATGCGGGCCTGTCTCCTCCACCACCTGTGCTCTAAACACTTCCCATGGGATAGACCATGTGCCGGTCCCTTGTGATGACTCACTGGCCTCTGAGTGGCTCCTTTTTTTCAGTTGTTGTGGCTGATCTGGGAGCCACCAAGGCCCTCTTATCCCCTGCCACCTCCAAGCAACTTCATCCAAAGGGCACAATTGTGGCTTTTGCCAGTTCCTGTTCTGCATGCTCAGCAGCTCCAGCCTGAAAACAGCCAGGATTCAAAGTGGTTGAAACAGTTTTTTCTTTCTCTCATCATGGCCTTTCCTGCCTTCATGCACTCCATAGGTCTCTCATCCTCTTCCTCTGAGCTCTAGTGGCCCCAGCTTGGCTGTTGTTGTTTTTTTATAGTTGTAAATTGGATTATTTGTAGGAGAGAGTGATGCTGAGGACCATCTATTTTGCCATCTTGGCCAAAGTCCCTCCAGCTTTATTTTTATTTTTGCTCAGGATTGCTTTGGCTATTTGGGATCTTTTGTTATTCCATATGAATGTTAGGATTTTTTTTTTTCTATTTCTGTGAAGAATGTCATTGGTATTTTGATGGGGATTGATTGCATTGAATCTATAGATTGCTTTGGGTAGTATGGACATTTTCAGTGTTAATTCTTCCAATCCATGAACACAGAGTGTCTTCCATTTTTTGGTGTCCTCTTTAATTTCTTTCAGCACTGGTTTGCAGTTCTCATTGTAGAGATCTTTCACCTCCTTGGTTAAATTGATTCCTAGGTATTGTATTCTTTTGGTAGCTATTGTAAATGGGTTTGCTTTCTTGATTTCTCTTTCTGCTAGTTTGTTGTTAATGTACAAAAGGGCTACAGATTTCTTTGTATTGATTTTGTATCCTGCAACTTTACTGAATTCATTTATTAGCTATGGGAGTTTTTTGGTAGAGTTTTTAGGTTTTTCTATATATAGGATCATGTCATCTGCAAACAGGGACAGTATGAATTCCTCTTTTCCAGTTTGGATGCCTTCTTTCTCTTGCCTGATTGCTCTAGCTAGTACTTCCAGCACTAAGTTAAATAGAAATGGTCATTGTGGGCATCCTTGTCTTGTTCATGTTTTCGTTGTTTTTTGGTGTTTTGGCAGCTGGCAAGTATGGGGATCCTAACCCATGACCTTGATGTTATAGGGTTGTGTGTTCCTGTTCTCAAACATCATCTCAGGATGATGTTGGCAGTGGTTCTGTCATACATGGCTTTTATTGTGTTGATATACTTTCATTCTACACCTAATTTGTTGAGAATCTTTATCATGAAGGGATGTTGAATTTTGTCAAATCCTTTTACTGTGTCTATTGAGATGATCACATGGTTTTTCTTCTTGATTTTACTGATGTGGTGTATCACATTTATTGATTTATTGATCTGTGTATGTTGAACCATCCTTGCAACCCTGGGATGAATCCCACTTGATCATAGTGTAATCTATTTGATGTGTTGCTGTATTCTATTTGCTAATATTATGTTGAAGATTTTTGCATCTATGTTCATCAAGGATATTGGCCTGTAGTTTTCTTTTTTTGTTGTGTCTTTCTCTGATTCTGGTATCAGGGTGATGCTGGACTCATAGAATGAGTTTGGAAGAAAGGCCTCTACTTCAGTGTTTTGGACTAGTTTGAAAAGGACTGGCATTAATTCTTCAAAGGTTTGGTAGAATTCAGCAGTGAAGCCATCCAGTGCTGGGCTTTTCTTTGTTGGGAGACTGCTGATTACTGCTTCAATCTTGATGCTTGTTATTGGTCTGTTCAGGTTTTCTATTTCTTCTTGGTTTGGTCTTGGTAGTCTGTATGTGTCCAGAAATTTATCCATTTCCCCCAGATCTTCAAATTTGTTTGCATATAGTTGTTCATAATATTCTTAAATGATTCCTTGTATTTCTGTGTAATGTCTCCTTTTTCATTTCTGATTTTTGTTACTTGGGTCTTCTTTTTTCTCTTTTCAGTTAATCTAGGTAATGATTTGTCCATTTTGTTTATCTTCTCAAAAAACCAACTTTTTGTTTCATTGATCTTTTGTACCTTTTTTTGGTCTTTAATTCATTTAGTTCTGCTCTTATCTTAATTATTTCTTTCCATCTACTAATCTTGGGATTGGATTGTCCTTGTTTTTCTAGTTGTTTGAGGTGTAATGTTAAGTTGGTTATTTGAAATCTTTCTATTCTTTTGATGTTAGGTCTGCAGGCTCACAGAATGCCAAAGCTGTGGAAGTTTGGTAGCCTCCACTCTGATTTTCCATACATCCTTGTATAGAAAAGATTGGAGACCCATGAAGAGATCTGTTGCAAGGGCAGATTCACTGCATAGAGTCTTTGCTAAAGTGATGCCGAGCAGAAATGTGGGGTTGGAGTTGTAGCAGAAAAACCCAACTAAGGTCATGCCTAGTGGAGCCATGGGAGAGGGACTGCCATGGTGACCCCAGAATTGTGGAGCTATCAGTGTGCAATACCAGCCTGCGAGAGCTGAAGCATGGCCTCAGACCAGGAAAGCCATAGATATGGAGCTACCTGAGGACTTGGGGACCCAACCAGCATGCAGAGGACATTGAAGATGGAGTCAAGGTACATGATTTGCCAACTTTGAAATTTAATATCTGTCCTGCTGGGTTTTGGACTTGCTTAGGATCTGTTACCCCTTCCTTTGGCTCATTTCTCCCTTTTTTAATGGAAATATGTACCCTATACTTGTCCCATCATTGTATCTTGGAAGTAGATAACTTGTTTTAACAGATGGGACTTTGGACTTTGGACCTTTGAGTTGAAACAAGTTAAGACTTTGGGGATGAAATAAATCTTTTGTATGTGAAAAGAACATGAGTTTGGGTGGCCAGGGGCATAATGCCTTTGATTGAATGTCCCTCCAAAACTTAATCCCCACTGTAACTGTTGAGGGTGGGAAATCCTATTATGATAATTGAAAGGTGGAGCGTTGAAGAGGTGATTAAGTTGATGGTTTAGTGGTAGTTGTGTGCATGATTCTGAGAGTTTTAAAAGAAGAGCATGTGAAAGAGTCTCTCTCTGCCCCACCATTTTCTGCCATGTGAGACCTTGCATTGCTATAAAGCCACCACCAAAGGAGACCCTCACCAGATGTGCTCCTGGACTTGGGATTTCCCAGCCTCTGTTAGCAATAAATTTCATTTTCTTACAAATTACCCAGTTCCAGATATTTTGTTATGGAGGGGTGAGGAGTGGAAGCAGAAGGGAAACAGCCCCCTCGCTGCTTGGGGTGGAGGAGGAAACCCGGGAGGTTAACTGCTCTTACAAGGCTTTCAAGCATAAGTCCAGTCTTTAGCTTTGCTTACCCCAGTGCCTTCCAAGAAAGCAGGAGCATCAAACTCCTGAGCCTTTCAGGGGTTCGGAGGCACAAATCAGCTGGCTTCTTCTTGGCACCTCCCCTCCCCCTTGGGCAGGCATATTTCGTTCTCCTCTGCTAATTTAGTCACTATAGACCATGTTTCTTATGCTCCGAAATTTTGTTGGTATATTTAATCTATTATTAATGCCATTCCAATTCCCAGAAGTAATAAGAGTTATATGACACTGTATTCTTAGGTTATATGTAAAAGTATGTTATGTATAATATTATAAAATTATGTACAAGAGTATATACTAAAAATGAAAGCCAGATCTGTTGAGTATCTATCAAATACCTAGAATTATGCCAGGTGTGTGGAGAACTCCAAAGAGCAAAAAGACATCTATATTACTTTTCCTAACAGCTGTATACTATGCTAATATATGCCTGTACCATAATTTATAGACGCAATCCCATATTTTTCTAGATTTAATATGGTTATAATTTTTCATTAATATAAATAATGCTATAAATTTTCTTGTGTTTAAGGGAATATTTCTACAGGATAAATTCCTAGAAATGGACTTGCTAAGTCAAGGGGCCTGGGCATTTTGGATTATTAAAGAACATCTCCCCAAGAAAAGCTGTACTAATTCCTATTTTTCACACCCTCAACTACACTGGATGCTATCAATACTTATCAATTTGGTAGACAAAAAAAGAAAAAAAGAAAGACATCATTGTAGCTTTAATTTCACAGTGGGCATTTGCATGGGGAAGCTGGGTTCACTTAAAGTGGTAAACACCAGATGGACGTTGACAGGCAAGAGAAACTTTATCACCTTGAAGTTTTAAGCCCCGCAGATGTC